>NC_091063.1:87152393-87458643 GCF_000393655.2 Nicotiana sylvestris
CTTTTTCGAATACTTGCTACACTAGAATTCCTTTAACATTACAATTATTGTTCAACAAGTGAGAGTTTTCGATTTTTTTTTTCTATTTATGAACATAATATACTGGTAACAAAAATTATATCTTTGGGTTAATTGGATGGACTAAGCTACATCTGGATAAATTAGTATACAGAACTTTTACACCTTTTTTACACTGTTATTACGTATAATTTTAATCATTTAAATTTGGTTGAGCTATTTGAAGAGTTGAGTTGAGTTTGTTTAAGAGAGAGAAAGTGAGACAGTGTATTCAGACATATATTATTGCTTAATCCATGGGCACATTATTTCAGATTTGTCGGTTGACACAGTTTTAGAGCTCCCCTCTCGATTTTCTCTAATTGTTTGATCATTGCTCAAGACCGACCCTTGTAATCTTCATAGTTCTAGCACACGTGTTTGAATCTCAAATGGTTCTAGACTACTGTTGTGTAGTTGAAACTTTGTATACTTTTCTGCTAATTGTGTGAAAAAAGAAGGAAAAAAGAAAAGAAAAAATAAATTTCACTTAACCTCCTTCAATCTTTAATGATTGGAAAATAATATCCTTTACCTCTTGAATGAAAACAATAACCCCTTGAACCATATTTTTCGATGTGTTATAAAATAAAAACCGTAAGTACAGATAAATATAGAGAGAAACTGATATATTATTCGAATTCAAACTGATGTACATAATGAACTGAAATCTCTTCTATTTATAAAAGAAAGGAAGTTGTTGTGTAAACTGCTACTGCAAGCTGCTGTGTAAGCTGCTATTGCAAGCTGCTATTATTTCCCGGCATGGATAATCTTCTACCGGGGATAATATTTATCCATAACGGAGTATCGAAAAGATAAGTTTATTATACCTGATATGGATAATCTTCTACCGGGAGTAATGTTTATCTATAACCGTGTACCGAAGTGATAAGCTTCTTTAGGAGGCTTATTTCCAATAGAGTACTAAATAGATAAACATATTTACGGCGGAGTCTCATATGGATAAGCTTCTTCAGAAAGCTTATTTACAACGGAATACTAAATGAACATCCATAATATAATATATTTATAACACTCCCTCTTGGATGTTCATTAAAAGATAATGTGCCTCATTAAAACCTTACTATGAAAAACCACGTGGGAAAAAATCCTAGTAAAGGAAAAAGAGTACACATATTTAGTAATACGCATTGCTAGGTGCCTCATTAAAAACCTTATAAGAAAAACCCCATGGGAAAAAACCTTAGTAAGGGAAAAAGAGTGCATCGCGTATTTTACTCCCCCTGATGAAAATCTTGTTTTAAATATTTGAGTCTCCGCATTCCAATCTTGTATACCATCTTCTCAAAAGTTGAAGTTGACATAGATTTAGTGAACAAATCTGTTGGATTATCACTTGAACAGATTTGTTGCATATCAATGTCACCACTTTTCTGAAGATCGTGTGTGTAGAATAATTTTGGTGAAATGTGCTTCGTTCTATCTCCTTTTATAAATCCTCCCATCAAATGGGCTATGCATGCAACATTGTCTTCGTATAAAATTGTGGGTCTTTTCTCGCATTCCAAACCACATTTTTCTCGAATAAAATGAATTATTGATCTCAACCATATGCATTCCCTACTTGCTTCATGAATAGCTATTATCTCAATGTGATTTGAAGAAGTAGCAACAATAGATTGCTTTCTGGAGCGCCATGGTATGACAGTACCTCCATATGTAAATACGTACCCGATTTGAGATCGAGCTTTAGGGGGATCAGATAAATAACCTGCATCTGCATAACCATCAAGATCTGCACTATCTTTGTTAGCATAAAATAAACTCATATCACGAGTTCCCTTTAAATATCGCAATATATGCTTAATCCCGTTCCAATATCTCCATGTAGGAGAAGAACTATATCTTGCTAGTAAATTAATAGAAAATGCTATGTCAGGCCTTGTAGCATTAGGAAGATACATTAGTGCACCAATTGCACTGAGATAGGGTACTTTGGGACCAACGAGTTCCTCGTCCTCTTCTGGAGGTCGGAACAAATCCTTATTCACTTCAAGTGATCGACCAACCATTGGTGTACTCAATGGGTGCGATTTGTCCATGTAAAAGCATTTTAAGACCCTTTCTGTATAGGCAGATTGATGGATAAAGATTTTGTCTGCTAAATGTTCAATTTGCAGACCAAGACAAAGTTTTTTCTTTCCAAGATCTTTCATCTCAAATTCTTTCTTAATATATTCAATTGGCTTTTGGATCTCTTCTTGATTTCTAACAAGATTTATGTCATCAACATAAATAGCAAGTATAACAAATTCTGATGCCATTTTCTTTATAAAAATACATGGACAAATAACATCATTTATGTAACCTTCTTTCAGCAAATATTCACTAAGGCGATTATACCACATGCGCCCAGATTGCTTTAAACCGTACAAAGATCTTTGTAATCTGATTGAATACATTTCCTGAGATTTTGCTTCAGGCATTTTAAATCCTTCAGGGATTTTCATATAAATTTCATTATCAAGTGAACCGTACAGATAAGCTGTAACTACATCCATTAGATGTATTTCAAGCTTTTCATGTAGTGCTAAACTGATGAGATATCGAAATGTTATGGCATCCATAACAGGTGAATATGTTTCATCAAAATCGACTCCAGGTCGTTGTGAGAATCCTTGTGCAACAAGGCGAGCTTTGTATCTTTCAACTTCATTTTTATCATTCCTTTTTCGCACAAAAACCCATTTATGACCAACTGGTTTTATACCAGCAGGTGTTTGGACTACTGGTCCAAAGACCTCTCTTTTAGCAAGTGACTTCAATTCCGATTGAATTGCCTCTTGCCATTTTGGCCAATCAGATCTTTGTCGACATTCTTCGACAGATCGAGGTTCAAGATCCTCACTATCTTGCATAATATTAAGTGCAACATTATATGCAAAAATATTATTCACCACTATTTCAGATCGATTTAAATTAATCACATCACTGGTCGAACTTATTAAAAGTCCTTCACTCACATGAGCTTCGAGTTCATTGATTTCTTCAGGAATCTCAGAACTGATCAGATCTTGGGTCTCTTCAGGAGATCCCTTCATAGTATCGTTTTGATCATTTGTCGATTTTCTTTTTCGAGGATTTCGATCCTTAGAACCCAAAGGCCTACCACGCTTCAGGCGTGCTTTAGGTTCACTAGCTCTCATGCTAGTAGATGGTCCTACTGGGACATCAATTCGGATAGGCACATTCTCTGCTGGGATATGTGACTTAGTTATCCTTTTCAAATCAGTAAATGCGTCTGGCATTTGATTTGCTATATTCTGTAAATGGATGATCTTCTGGACCTCCTGATTACATATAGGGGTACGGGGATCAAAGTGAGATAATGATGAAACTTTCCACACAATTTCTCTTTTGATTTCCTTTTTCTCTCCCCCTAATTGTGGGAAATTTGTTTCATCAAACCGACAATCTGCAAATCGAGCAGTAAATAAATCTCCTGTCAATGGTTCAAGATAGCGAATAATAGAGGGTGATTCAAACCCAACATATATTCCTATCCTTCTCTGTGGTCCCATCTTACTACGTTGTGGTGGTGCTACTGGCACATATACAGCACATCCGAAAATTCGTAGATGGGCAATATTTGGTTCATGACCAAAAACTAATTGTGACGGAGAATATTTATTATAATGTGTCGGTCTGAGACGGATAAGTGATGTTGCATGCAAGATAGCATGGCCCCAAGCAGTAGTGGGCAATTTTGTTTTCATAAGTAGTGGTCTTGCTATCAATTAAAGGCGTTTAATAAATGACTCTGCAAGGCCATTTTGAGTATGAACATAAGCTACAGGATGTTCAACTTTTATCCCAACAGATAGACAATAATCATCAAAAGCTTGAGATGAGAATTCTCCAGCATTATCAAGGCAAATATCCTTTGTAGGATAATCTGGGAATTGTGCCCTTAATCGAATTATTTGGGCTAATAACTTTGCAAACGCCAGGTTGCGAGATGATAGTAGGCACACATGAGACTATCTTGAAGATGCATCTATTAGGACCATATAATATCTAAACAACCCACTTGGTGGGTGAATAGGTCCACATATATCCCCATGTATACGCTCTAAAAAGGCAGGGGATTCAATGTCAACCTTCATTAGTGATGGTCTAGTGATCATTTTGCCTTGATAACAAGCATCACAAGAAAATTCATCATTTGTAAGAATCTTCAGGTTCTTTAATGGATGCCCACTCGAATTTTCAGTAATTCGTCTCATCCTTATTGATCCAAGATGGTCTAAACGGCCATGCCAAAGCACAAAAGTATTTGAATCCGTAAACTTCTGATTTACGATAGAGTATGATTCAATTGTACTAATTTTTGAATAGTATAATCCAGAAGATAAAGTTGGTAACTTTTCTACAATGCATTTCTGGCCAGAACTATTCTTTGTAATACAAAGATATTCCATATTCATTTCATCTATTGTCTCAACATGATACCCATTTCGACGGATATCTATAAAACTCAACAAGTTTCTTCGGGACTTGGAGGAGAACAATGCATTGTCTATAATAAGTTTTGTTCCCTTAGACAGAAATATAATGGCTCTTCCGGATCTTTCAATCAAACTTATATTACCAGAAATTGTTGAAACATTTGCTTTTTCCTTATGCAAATAAGAAAAGCATCTTTGATCCTTGAATATGGCATGAGTTGTTCCACTATTAATAACATAAGTTTCTTCGGGACTTGGAGGAGAACAATGCATTGTCTATAATAAGTTTTGTTCCCTTAGACAGAAATATAATGGCTCTTCCGGATCTTTCAATCAAACTTATATTACCAGAAATTGTTGAAACATTTGCTTTTTCCTTATGCAAATAAGAAAAGCATCTTTGATCCTTGAATATGGCATGAGTTGTTCCACTATTAATAACACAAATATCTTCATGATTTGTCTTTGATCCAAACATAATTTGAGGATTATCCATATTCTTCAAAATGACCTAAATAAAATACATTATAGTAAACATCATTATCAAATCATAACTTTTGTTTATGTACAACAATTACATAACCATACTATCTATTACAAACAACAAAAATTAAAATATTTATATTTCTACAGATTTACTACCGATTACATGACTTGTTTCTCCTTTTGGGAGTGCAAAGTAATCAGCTAAATCCAAATGCATGAAGTCTAAATTATCTTCAAAAATAAAATTTGCTTCAGCATTTTTCTGTCTTCTTCAGGGAGGCTTGATAAAGCTCAACCAGGTGCTTTGGTGTATGACAGGTACGTGACCAGTGCCCTTTTTCTCCACATCTGTAGCATGCATTTGGTGCTTACACCGCTTCATGCTTTTGTTCCTTCTTTTTCCACTGCTGGTGGTGAGGAGGTTTCTTTGGTGCATTATTATTACCATGATTGGGGTTTCTTCCCCGACCACGACTATGACCACGACTGGGGCCACGACCACTTTCACGTTTAGCTTGGTGGAAGTTTGTCTCATTCACTTTAGGGAATGGACAAGAACCAGTAGGTCGGCTTTCATGGTTTTTCATTAATAGCCCATTATGTTGCTCGGCTATAAGAAGATGTGAGAAGTTCAGAATACTTTTTAAATTCCATCTCTCGATATTGCTGCAGGAGCATATTCGAGGCATGAAAAGTGGTTAAAAGTTTCTCCAACATATCATGATCAGTAATATTATCACCACATAATTTCAATTGGGAAATAATTCTGAACATAGCAGAATTATACTCACTTATAGATTTAAAATCTTGTAGCCTTAGATTAGTCCAATCATATTGTGTCTGTGGAAGAACGACCATCTTCAGGTGGTCATATCTATCTTTTAAATTATTCCACAGTATGGCTGGATCTTTAACAGTAAGATATTTCATTTTCAGGCCTTCATCAAGGTGATGGCGTATGAATATCATTGCCTTGGCATGGTCTTGGTTTGATGTCTGATTATTGTCTTTGATGATGTCTGCCAGAATCATCGCATCAAGATGAATTTCAACATAAAGCACCCAAGACATATAGCTTTTGTCAGATATATCAAGGGCTACAAATTCAAGTTTAGAAAGATTTGACATTATTTAGGAAAAGAAAGTTCTTACCTCTAATACTTTCAAAGTATTTGCTCGAGATGGCAGAGTCTCGTGCCGATAACGTGTTATAAAATAAAGACTGTAAAGTAAAGACAAGTATAGAGACAAACTAATATACTATTCGAATTCAAACTGATGTACATAATGAACTGAAATCTCTTCTATTTATAGAAGAAAGGAAGTTGTTGTGTAAGCTGTTACTGTAAGCTGCTGTGTAAGCTGCTGTGTAAGCTCTACTACAAGCTGCTGTGTAAACTGCTATTATACCAGATATGGATTATCTTCTGCTGAGAGCAATGTTTATCCATAACGGAGTACTGAAAGGATAAGCTTATTATACCTAGTATGGATAATCTTTTACCAGGGATAATGTTTATCCGTAACGGAGTATCGAAAGGATAAGCTTATTATACCCGGTATTGATAATCTTCTACCGGGAGTAATATTTATCCATAATCGGGTACCAAAGTGATAAACTTCTTCAGGAGGCTTATTTCCAATAGAGTACTAAATAGATAAATATATTTACGACGGATTCCTATATGAGATTTACAACGAAGTACTAAATGAACATCCATAATATAATATATTTATAACACGATGAGTTTTATTAATTTATATTAGAAAATTTTTGCTGCCATTTACTTTTCTTTTCTTTTTCTCTCGTCGTAAAACTTCTATTGGAAAAACACTGACATGTGATAGAAATTACCAAATAAACTAGAAATGATGAATATGCATTGTTATTTATATAATTATATTTGCAAGCTAGACGCTAGTTAAATATTGTCAGTGCTCAAGAGCGCATATATGAATTATTTTACCATAACATTGCCAAGCAAACATAACCATAACAATGCTTGTTTATTATACCTATTTTATCTTTATAGATCTAACACTATCACATATTAGTATTGCCCACAGATTCAGGGCCATATCCAATATATTGTGATGTATCTCGTATTGGACTTGGTGCGATGTTGATGCAGAATGGCAAGGTTATTGAATATACTTCGCGACAGTTAAAGATTCACGAGTAGAATTATCCGGTTTATGATTTGGAGCTAGCAGCCATTGTTCACGCACTGAAGATTTGGAAGCATTATTTATATGGCGTGTCGTGTGAGGTGTTCACGGATCACAAGAGTTTGCAATACTTGTTCAAGAAGAAGGAGCTAAATCTGAGTCAAAGGAGGTGGTTGGAGCTATTGAAAGACTATAATATCACCATCTTGTATCATCCTGGGAAGGCCAATGTAGCGGCCGATACTTTGAGTAGGAAGTCAGCCAGTATGGGCAGCCTTGCGTATATTCCAGTTGGTAAGAAACCGTTTGCTTTGAATGTTCAGGATTTAGCCAATCAGTTCATGAGGTTGGATGTTTCTGAGCCTAGTCATGTTCTAGCTTGCATAATCGCTCGCTCTTCATTATTTAAGCATATCAGAGATCGGCAGTATGATGATCCTCATTTGCTTTTACTTAGAGACACAGTGCGGCACGAAGGTTCCAAGCAGGTTACAGTTGGAGATGATGGAGTTTTGGAGGATGCAGGGTCGTGTTTGTATGTCTAATGTGGATGGACTTCGTGAGTTGATTCTAGAGGAGGCCCATAGTTCCCGGTATTCTATTTATCCTGGCGCCGGCAAGATGTATCAGGACTTGCGGCAGTATTATTGGTGGAGGATAATGAAGAAGGATATTGTTGCATATGTAGCTCGGTGTTTGAATTGTCAGCAGGTAAAGTACGAGTATTAGAGACCTGGTGGTTTGCTTCAGAAGATTGAGATTCTTGAGTGGAAGTGGAAGCATATCACTATGGACTTCGTTGTTGGACTCCCACGGACTCAGAGGAAGTTCGATGCAGTATGGGCTATAGTGGATAGGCTGACTAAGTCAGCGCATTTTATTCCTGTGGCAGTTTCCTATTCTTCGGAGCAATTGGCGGAGATTTATATCCATGATATTGTCCGTCTTCATGGTGTGCCGGTGTCTATCATTTCTGATTGAGGTACGCAGTTTACCTCGCATTTTTGGAGGGTAGTACAACATGAGTTGGGTACGCGAGTTGAGTTGAGCATATCATTTCATCCTTAGACGGACTGACAGCCCGAGCGTACTATTCAAATTTTGGAAAATATGCTCCGAGCATGTGTTATTGACTTTGGAGGTTTGTGGGATTAGTTCTTGCCGTTAGCGGAGTTTGCCTACAACAACAGTTATCAGTCGAGCATCTAGATGGCTCCCTATGAGGTATTATATAGTAGACGGTGTCAGTCGCCGGTTGGATGGTTTGAGCCGGGAGAGGCTCGGTTGTTGGGTACAAATTTGGTACAAGATGCCTTGGATAAGGTTTAGATTATTCAGGATAGACTACATACAACTCAGTCTAGGCAAAAGAGTTATACCGACCGTAAGGTTCTTGATGTGGCATTCATGGTCGGAGAGTGAGTGTTATTTCGGGTGACTCCCATGAAGGGCGTGATGAGATTTGGGAAGAAGGGCAAGCTAAGCCCTAGGTTTATCGGACCTTTTGAGGTCCTTGATCGAGTGGGAGAGGTGGATTACAGACTTGCATTGCCGCCGGGCTTATCAGCAATGCATCCAGTGTTTCATTTGTCCATGCTTCGGAAGTATCAAAGGCGATTCATCCCACGTGTTAGATTTCAACATTGTCTAGATGGACAAGGATTTGACCTATGAGGAGGAGCCGGTGGCCATGTTAGACCGGCAGGTTCATCAGTTGAGATCGAAGAGTTACCCTTCGGTTCGTGTGCAGTGGAGAGGTCAGCCTGTTGAGGCAGCAACTTGGGAGTCCGAGTCCGATATGCGGAGCCGATATCCATATCTTTTCACCGACTTAGGTACTTTTCTATGTTCGTTCGAGGACGAACGATTGTTTTAGAGGTGGAGAATGTGATATTTTGTATTAGAATCTGTTTTTGTGTTTTGAGGCCTTGAAAACCTCCTTTTTATCTCTCCTCGATTTGTGTGCGCAGTCTAGGCACGATACCGAAAAGCTTTTATGTGAAAAATTCAAGAAATAATAATTTTGGCTTAAAAAGATGATTTTAGTTGACTTTGGTCAATATTTTGGGTACATGGACTCGGATCCAGACCCGTGTTCCGACGGTTCCGGAGGGTCCGTAGTAAAATATGGGACTTGGGCGTATCCCAGAATCGAATTTCGAGGTCCCTAGCCCGAGAGATGAATTTTTTAAGAAAATTATTTAACTGAAAATATAATGGTTTTTGGAAATTTAATAAGATTTGATCTTGTTGGTATCGGACCCATATTTTAGTTCCGGAGCCCGGTACAGATCTGTTATGATATTTAGATCTTATCTATGAAATTTGATGAAAACGGAATAGATTTGATGTAATTCGGACCCTTGGTTGAGAAAATAGCAATTTTGAATTATCTCGAGAATTTCTTGAGTTTTGGTGTTGAATTCATAGTCCTAGATGTTATTTTGGTGATTTGATCGCACGAGCAAGTCTGTATGATATTTACAGACTTGTGTGCATGTTTGGTTTGGAACTTCGAGGGCTCGGGTGAGTTTTGGATAAGCCACAGAGTGTTTTGAGACTTAAGAAAATTGCTGGTATGTTTCAGGTCTGCAGGCTTCGCATTTGCATAGCCTGGCTCGCAAATGCGAGCACCGCGTTTGCGAAGAAAGATCGCATTTGCGATTAGTGGGGCTGGGAGGGGACCTTCGCAATTGCGAAGCTCAGGATCACATTTGCAAACAAGTGTTCGCATTTGCGATGAAGGCAGATCCTGGACATTCTTCGCATTTGCGATGAATTGTTCGCATTTGCGAACCCCTGATCGCAAATGTGATATCTGCAACTGTTCAAAAGAGTTTTTGACGGGATTTTTAACTGATTTCTCAAAGTTTCAAACCCTAAACTTCAAGAGACGATTTTCTAAAAAGTAGTCCTTCCACAAATCATAGGTAAACAATTTATAACTCATTTCTTTCAATCTACTTCATCTTTATACAAGATTTCATCTCGAAATCTAGTGATTTTCATGAGAAAATGGGAGTTTTGGGTGAATATTAGGGATTTAGACCTCAAATTGAGGTCAAATTCAAAAATATTATTGCATATCCGGGCTCGGGGGTGAATGGGTAATCGAATTTTGGTTCGAACTTCGAGTTTTGACCAAGCGGGCCCGGGGTCGATTTTTGACCTTTTGGGGAAAATGTTGGGAAACATATAATTAAGCATTAGAATTGAGTTCTTTAGCATTTATTGATGTTATTAAGTTAATTATGACTAGATACAAGCGGATTGGAGGTGGAATCTAGAGGTAAAGCGGTAATTGAGGTTTGATTGTGGCCATAGAATCGAGGTAAGTGTTGTGGCTAACCTTAGCTTGAGGGATTAGGTGTTATTGCCTTATTTGCTACGTGTTTAGTTGTTGAGTATGATGTATAGGTGTGGTGACAAGTATCGATACGTTGTTGTTGGGTCATAGCATGCAAATGAGTCTTATACTTATAACTATTGTGTCTCTTATCACGTATTGTTCATGCTTAAGCTGGTTACTCTTCATGTTGAACAAGTTTGGTTATGTTTTCTTGTTATTGGGTAATTGTTGAGTATTGACTCAAGTTGAGACTTACATTGTGAATTTAACTGTTAAAAAGTGATTGGTTATAGCTGATTCCCTTGCCGGGATGTTATTATTTCTATTGTTTGGGTGAGGAAGAGTGTAAAGCACGAAGGGTGATGTCGTGCACAATATTATGAAAGAGTGTTAATGCACGAATGGTGATGTCGTGCCATATTCAGTAAGTGTTAATGCACGAAGGTGATGTCGTGTCGTGCCATATTTCTGGTAGTGTTAATGCACGAAGGCTGATGTCGTGCCATGATTATAAGAGAGTTAATGCACAATGGGTGATGTCGTGCCATTTCTGTTAATTTTTATGGTGAGGACGAGAGTAAAAGTACGAAGGGTGATGTCGTGCACGTGTTACTGTGTTATCATTCCTGTTGGTTCAAAGTTTGATATTTACCTTGCTTCTTTACTTTATTACTATCAGAATTTGATATTCCCCTCAACATGTTTCACTTTCCCATCTTTATTTGTTAATTTTCTGTTTTTATTGTTTCTCATATATGATTTAACTGCACAGGTTTATATGATTGTCGTGTCCTAGTCTCGTCACTACTTCACCGAAGTTAGGCTCGACACTTACCAGTACATGGGGTCGGTTGTACTGATACTACACTCTGCACTTTCTGTGCAGATTTCGGTACCAGTCCTCGTGAGTAGAGTTGAGGTTGCTACCTTCAATCCATGAGAGACCCAAGGTAGACCTGTCGGCATTCGCAGACCCTAGAGTCCCCCTTTCCTCTATTTTCCATTTTCCCATCTCTTTCTATTTTGAGAACAGATGTACTTCTTTTAAACCAATGTTTGTAGAATTTCTTAGATGTTCATGGATTGTGACACCAGATCATTGGGATAGTCATGTATTGGAGTTGTTGAACTATTATATCACTTCCGCACCTTATGTCTGTTTAGTTTTAGCCATTATTTATTTCTGTTTTGGTTAATAATAAGTGTGGTAAAGCTGTATCAGTTGGCTTGCCTAGCTTTCAAAAGTAGGTGTCATCATGATCCCGACAGTGGAAAATCTGGTCTTGACAAGTTGGTATCATAGCACTAGGTTACCTAGATCTCACAATTCACGAACAAGCTAGGTAGAGTCTGAGCGATCAGTATAGAGACGTCTATGTTTATCGCCCAGAGGCTATAGAGTTTAGGAATAACTTTACATCTATTCTTCTCTGTCGTGCGATTTGACTTCTCAATGCTAATTGAACTTCTACTTTATTCTTTCGCAGATGGCGAAAACATGTACCACTTCATCCGTTGATCAACAGCCCGAACCCCCAATGGAAGCTCTTACGAGGGGCAGAGGACGAGGCTGAGGCCATGTTAGAGGCCGAGGCAGGGATCAGCATAGATCTCGAGCAGTAGCACCAGCATCAAAGCCTAAGGTAGAGTTTGAGGATGAGGTTCCGGCCCAGACCGTTCCAACAGGGCCATCTCAGGTTCCAGAGGGGTTCATCGCTACCCCGGTACTTCAGGATGCCTTGGTCCGTCTAGTGGGTCTTATGGAGAGTGTCACTCAAGCAGGCATACTTCTTGTAGCACCAGCCATCTCCCAAGCTGTGGAAGGAGCACAGACTCTTGCTACTCGCACTCCGGAGCAGATGCCTCCCTAGTTACAGACTCCATCAGCTCAGCTAGTAGGAGTAGCTCAGCCAGTTGTTGCGGCTCAGGCCACTGGTGGATCATCTATGTCTTCTGAGGCTTTGTTGAGGTTGGATAAGCTTACCAAGCTTTTCCTGGTTCATTATAGTGGGGCAGCTTCTGAGGACCCTTAGGATTATCTTGACCGCTGCCATGAGGTGTTGCAGAACATGGGCATAGTAGAGACCAATGGGGTCGACTTTGCTGTATTCCAGATAATAGGGTCCGCCAAGAGATGATGGAATGATTTTGTGTTGACTAGACCAGCTGGGTTGCCTGCCTTGACTTGGGACCAGTTCTCTCAGCTATTTCTCAAGAAGTTCCTTCCTGTCACTCAAAGAGAGGACTACCACAGTCGGTTCGAGCATCTTCAATAGGGTTCTAGAACTGTCACTCAATACGAGACTAGGTTTGTTTATTTGGCTCGTCATGCTCTTCTTATACTCCCCATTGAGAGAGAGAGAGAGAGAGAGATAGAGAGAGAGGAGGAGGTTCATTGAGGGACTTTCTCAGCCTATCAGATTATAGATGGCTAAGGAGAGGGGTAGCGAGATTTCTTTTCAGGATGCGGCCAACGTGGCTCGATAAGTTGAGGTAGTTCTAGCTCAGGGGAGTGGTTAGGGGTCTGATAAGAGGCCTCATCTTTCTGGTAAGTTTAGTGGTGCCTCGTCTGGAGGCAGAGATTCTTTTGGCTGGGGCCATCCTCCTAGGCCGTTTCATTCAGCACTTCAGGCTTCTTACAGTGCTTTAGGTGGCCGTGGTTCTCATATGCAGTACTCTGATAAGCTACCCTACAATGCACCACCAACTCCTATCAATGCACCTCCGCTCCAAAGTTTTCAAGGTGGTTACTCAAGTCGTCAGGGTCAGTTTCACGGTCAACAATCCCAGTAGCCGAGGACTTGTTATACTTGTGGTGATCTGAGGCACATTGCTAGATTTTGCCCTCAAACATTGAGTAGTTCTCAACATCAGGGTTCTTATGCCATGGTTTCGGCACCGGGTGTTCCACCGCCCACTCAGCCAGCTAGAGGTAGGGGTCAGGCAGTTAGAGGTGGAGGTCAAGGTATTAGAGGTGGAGGTCAGGCCGTTAGAGGTAGAGGCCAGCCAGCAGGAGGCCGCCCTAGGGACGTAGTTCAGAGTGGTGGGCCCCAGCCCTGATGTTATACTTTCCCAGCCAGGCCTAAAGCTGAGGCATCTAATGTCGTTATCACAGGTACGGTTTCAGTTTATAGTAGAGATGCATCAGTTCTATTTGATCCAAGGTCTACATACCCCTATGTTTCATCTTATTTTGCTACGTATTTGGTTATGTCCCGTGATTCTTTGAGTGCTCATGTATATGTGTCTACATCGGTGGGTGATTCTATTGTCATAGATCATGTCTATCGCTTATGTATGGTTATTATTGGGGGTCTTGAGATCCGTGTAGATCTCCTACTTCTAGATATGGTCAATTTTGATGTCATCTTGAGAATGGATTGGCTGTCACCATATCATGCCAAGACCGTGACCTTAGCCTTGCCGGGGTTTCCTCGATTGGAATGGAGAGGGACTCCTAGTCATTCTACCAGTAGGGTCATTTCTTATATAAAGGCTTAGTGTATGATCGAGAAGGGATGTTTGGCTTATTTGGCTTATATTCGTGATTCCAGTGTAGAGGTTCCCTCCATGGATTCCGTACCAATTGTTCGTGAGTTTCTAGAGGTATTTCCTGCAGACCTGCTGGGGATGCCACCCGACAGGGATATTGACTTTTGCATTGATATGGCCCCAGGCACTTAGCCCATTTCCATTCCGCCATACCGCATGACCCCACCAGAGTTGAAAGAATTGAAGGAACAGTTGCAAGATTTGCTTGATAAGGGCTTTATTAGACCTAGAGTCTTGCCCTAGGGGTGCGCCGATGTTGTTTGTTAAGAAGAAGGATGGGTCGATGAGGATGTGCATAGACTATCGATAGTTGAACAAAGTCACCATCAAGAACAAGTATCCATTACCGAAGATTGATGATTTATTTGACCAGCTTCAGGGTGCTAAGGTGTTTTCGAAGATTGATTTGAGGTCTGGCTACATCAGCTGAGGATTAGGGCATCTAATGTCCCTAAGACAGTTTTTCGCACTTGGTACGGGCATTATGAGTTTCTAGTGATGTCATTTGGGTTGACAAATTCCCCAACAACATTCATAGATTTGATGAACCGAGTGTTCAAGCCCTATCTGGATTCCTCTGTGATTGTTTTTATTGATGATATCTTGATCTACTCCCGCAGCCGATAGGAGAATGAGAAGCATCTTCGAGTCATTCTTCAAATGTTGAAAGACAGCCAGTTATATGCTAAGTTTTTGAAATGTGAGTTTTGGTTGAGTTCAATTGCGTTCTTGGGTTATGTTGTATCAACAGAGGGCATTCAGGTGGATCTTAAGAAGATTGAGGCAGACAAGGAGTGGCCTAGGCCTACATCATCTATAGAGATCCAAAGTTTCTTGGGTTTGGTGGGTTATTACCATCGGTTCGTGAATAGGTTTTCATTTATAGAAGCCCCGATGACCAGGTTGACCCAGAAAAGTGCCCAGTTCAGGTGGTCGGACGAGTGTGAGGTAAGTTTTCAGAAGCTCAAGACAGCTTTGACTACGACACCGGTGTTCGTATTGCCCACAGGTTCAGGGCCATATACAGTATATTGTGATGCATCTCGTATTGGACTTGGTACGGTGTTGATGCAGAATGGCAAGGTTATTGCATATGCTTCACGATAGCTAAAGATTCATGAGCAGAATTATCCAGTTCATGATATGGAGCTAGCAGCCATTGTTCACATGCTGAAGATTTAGAGGCATTATTTATATGGCGTGTCGTGTGAGGTTTTCACGGATCACAAGAGTTTGCAATACTTGTTCAAGCAGAAAGAGCTAAATTTGAGGCAGGGGAGATGGTTGGAGCTATTGAAAGACTATGATATCACCATCTTGTGTCATCCTGGGAAGGCTAATGTAGTGGCCGATGCTTTGAGTAGGAAGTCAGCCAGTATGGGCAGCCTTGCGTATATTCCAGTCGGTGAGAGACTGCTTTCTTTGGATGTTCAGGCTTTAGCCAATTAGTTCGTGAGGTTGTATGTTTCTGAGCCCAGTTGTGTTCTAGCTTGCACAATCGCTCATTCTTCATTATTTGAGCGTATTAGAGATTGACAGTATGATGATCCTCATTTGCGTGTCCTTAGAGATAAAGTGCAGCACGGATGTGCCAAGCAGGTTACTGTTGGAGATGATGGAGTTTTGAGAATGTATGGTCATGTTTGTGTGCCTAATGTGGATGGACTTCGTGAGTTGATTCTAGAAGAGGCCCATAGTTCCCGGTATTCTATTCATCCGGGCGCCGCTAAGATGTATCAGTACATGCGGCAGCATTATTGGTGGAGGAGAATGAAGAATGATATTGTTGCATATGTAGCTCGATGTTTGAATTGTCAGTAGGTAAAGTACGAGTATCAAAGACCTGGTGGTTTGCTTCAAAACATTGAGATTCCTGAGTGGAAGTGGAAGCGTATCATTATGGACTTCGTTGTTGGACTCCCACAAACTCAGAGGAAGTTCGATGCAGTATGGGTTACTATGGATAGGCTGACTAAGTCAGCACATTTCACTCCTGTGGCAGTTTCCTATTCTTCGGAGCGGTTGGTAGAGATTTATATTCGTGAGATTGTTCGTCTTCATGGTGTGCCCGTGTCTATCATTTTTGATCGAGGTACGTAGTTTACCTTGCATTTCTGGAGGGCATTACAACATGAGTTGGGTAATCAGGTCGAGTTGAGCACAACATTTCATCCTCAAATGGATGGACAGTCCGAGCATACTATTCAGATTTTGGAGGATATGCTCCGAGCATGTGTTATTGACTTTGGAGATTCGTGGGATCAATTCTTGCCCTTAACGGAGTTTGTCTACAACAACAGTTATCAATCGAGCATCCAGATGGCTCCCTATGAGGCATTATATGGTAGACGGTGTCGGTTGCTGATTGGATGGTTTGAGCCGGGAGAGACTCAGTTGTTGGGTACAAATTTGGTACAAGGTGCCTTGGATAAGGTTAAGATTATTCAGCATAGGTTTCGTACAGCTCAGTCCAGGCAAAGTAGTTATGCCGACCATAAGGTTCATGATGTGGTATTCATGGTCAGAAAGCGAGTGTTGCTTCAGGTGTCATCCATGAAAAGTGTGATAAGATTTGGGAAGAAGGGCAAGCTAAGCCCTAGGTTCATCGGACCTTTTGATATCCTCGATCGAGTGGGAGAAGTGGCTTACAGACTTACGTTACTGCCAGTCTTATCAGCGGTGCATCTAGTGTTTCATGTGTCCATACTTCTGAAGTATCATGGCGATCCATTCCACGTGTTAGATTTTAACACTGTCCAGCTGGACAAGTATTTGACCTACAAGGAGGAGCCGGTGGCCATTTTAGACCTGTAGGTTCGTCAGTTGAGATCAAAGAGTTACCCTTCGGTTCGTGTGCAGTGGAGAGTTCAGCCTATTGAGGCAGCTACCTGAGAGTCCGAGTCCATTATACGGAGCTGATATCCCCATCTTTTCACCGACTCGGGTACTTTTCTATGTCCGTTTGAGGACGAACGGTTGTTTTAGAGGTGGAGAATGTGATGACCCAAAGGGTCATCTTTTGTGTTAGAATCCGTTTCCCTATTCTGAGGCCTTGAAAACCTCCTTTTATCTCTCCTCGAGTTGGATGCGCAGTCTGGGCGCGATACCGGAAAACTTTTGTGTGAAAAATTCAAGAAATAATGATTTTCAGCTTAAAAAGATGATTTTAGTTGACTTCGATCAATATTTTAGGTAAATAGACCCAAACGCATATTCCGACGGTCCCGGAGGGTCCGTAGTAAAATATAGGACTTGAGCGTATCCCCAGAATCGAATTTCGAGGTCCCTAGCCCGAGAAATGAATTTTAAAAAAATATTGTTTAACCAAAAATATAATTGTTTTTGGAAATTTAATAAGATTTGATCTTGTTGTTATCGGGCCCGTATTTTGGTCTTGGAGACCGATACCGGTCCGTTATGGTATTTAGACCTTATCTATGAAATTTGATATAAAAAAAAACATAAGAGATTTGATGTAATTCGGACCCTTGGTTGAGAAAATAGAAATTTTGAACTATCTTGAGAATTTCATGAGTTTTGGTGTTGAATTCATAGTCCTAGATGTTACTTTGGTGATTTGATCACGCGAGCAAGTCCATATTATGTTTTTAGACTTGTGTGAATGTTTGGTTTGGAGCCTCGAGGGCTCGTGTGAGTTTTAGATAGGTCACGGTGTGTTTTGAGACTTAAGAAAATTGTCGGTATGTTTTAGGTCTGCACACTTCGCATTTGCGATGAAAGATCGCATTTGCGATCAGTGGGGCTGGGAGGGGTTTGCAATTGCGAAGCTCAGGATCGCATTTGCAATGTGAATAGGTCGCATTTGCGAACAAGTGTTCGCATTTGCGATGAAGGCATGTCTTGGACATTCTTTGCATTTGCGATGAATTGTTCGCATTTGCGAACCCTTAATCGCAAATGCGATATCTGCATCTGTTCAAAAAAGTTTTGGATGGGATTTTCAACTCATTTCTCAAAGTTTCAAACCCTAAACTTCAAGAGACGACTTTCTAAAGAGTAGTTCATCCCCAAATCATAGGTAAACAATTTTTAACTTATTTCTTTCAGTCTACTTCATCTTTTTACAAGAATTCATCACAAAATCTAGGGATTTCATGGGAAATTGGGTGTTTGGGGTGAAATTTGGGGGTTTAGACCTCAAATTGAGGTCAGATTCCAAAACCAATTGCATATCCGGGTTCGAGGGTGAATGGGTAATCGGGTTTTGATTCAAACTTCGAGTTTTGACAAAGCGGGCCCGGGTTCGACTTTTGACTTTTTGGGAAAAATGTTGGAAAACCTATAATTAAGCATTGGAATTGAGTTCGTTAGCATTTATTGATGTTATTTAGTTAATTATGACTAGATACAAGCGGATTGGAGGTGGAATCGAGAGGTAAAGCGATAATTGAGGTTTGACTATGGCCGTGGAATCGAGGTAATTGTTGTGGCTAATCTTAACTTGAGGGATTAGGTGTTGTTGCCTTATTTACTATGTGTTTAGTTGTTGAGTACGACGTATAGGTGTGGTGACGAGTATCTATACGTTGTTGTTGGGTCATAGCATGCAAATGAGTCTTATACTTGTAACCATTGTGTCTCTTATCACGTATTGTTCATGCTTAAGCTGGTTACTCTTCATGTTGAACAAGTTTGGTTATATTTTCTTGTTATTGGGTAATTGTTGAGTATTGATTCAAGTTGAGACTTACATTGTGAATTTAACTGTTGAAACAAGATTGGTTATAGCATATTCCCTTAGCGGGCTGTTATTATTTATATTGTTTGGGTGAGGAAGAGTGTAAAACATGAAGGGTGATGTCGTGCACGATATTGTGAGAGAGTGTTAATGCATAAATGGTGATACCGTGCCATATTCACTGAGTGTTAATGCACGAAGGGTGATGTCGTGCCATATTTCTGTGAGTGTTAATGCATGAAGGGTGATGTCGTGCCATAATTATGAGAGAGTTAATGCACGAAGGGTGATCTCGTGCCGTTTCTGTTGATTTTTATGGTAAGGACGAGCGTAAAAGTACGAAGGGTGATGTCGTGCACGTGTTACTGTGTTATCATTTCTGTTGGTTCAAAGTTTGATATTTAACTTGCTTCTTTACTTTATTACTGTCAGAATTTGATATTCCCCCCTAGCATGATTCCCTTTTCCATCTTTATCTGTTAAATTTCTGTTATTATCGTTTTTCGTATATGATTTAACTGCACAGGTTTATATGATTGTCGTGTCCTAGTCTCGTCACTACTTCCCCGAGGTTAGGCTTAACACTTACCAGTACATGGGGTCGGTTGTACTGATACTGCACTCTGCACTTTCTGTGCAGATTTCGGTGCCGGGCCTCGTGAGTAGAGTTGAGGTTGCTGCCTTCAGTTCACGGGAGACCCAAGGTAGATCTGCCGGCATTCGTAGACCCTGGAGTCCTCCTTTCCTCTATTTTAGTTTTTCTTGTCTCTTTCTATTTTGAGAACATATGTACTTCTTTTAAACCAATGTTTGTAGAATTTCTTAGACGTTCGTGGATTATGACACCATATCATTGGGGTAGCCATGTAATGGAGTTGATGAATTGTTATATCACTTCCGCACCTTATGTCTGTTTAGTGTTAGCCATTATTTATTTCTGTTTTGGTTAATAATAAGTGTGGTAAAACTGTATCGGTTGGCTTGCCTAGCTTTCAAGAGTAGACGCCATCATAATTCCAACGGTGAGAAATCCGGGTCATGACATTCTAATACTATCACATATCACTTTTCCACCATTAGAAGCTTTAGGATAAGTAGTTAACAACATTTGTTTTTTGTTGAACCTTTGAGCAAAAAGTAAATGACAGCAATTTTTTTTTTTTGTAATAAAATACTGCTAAGTTATTAATGAATAATTGGTTAAATATTATTTTAATCTATCTTCTCATTAATGATATTGCTAGAGAAAAATCTGGATTCACCATTAACTTTCTTTTCGGTATTAGTATTGGCTTCCCAGAAGTTTAGCTCAAATCGATATATATTAGCAATAACGGCTGAATAATGAAGAATCTATCTATATATAATAAAAGGAGAGGTAAAAGCATATTATTAAGACAAGTGGCATAACCACAAAAAGCCAACTGGTATTGTTAGGACAAAATAAACAACCTTTTTAACTAAAAAAAACTTTTAAAATTTTGAATTAATTAGTTATTTTATTTGAATTAATAAATATAGATATCTTATAATTAGCTATAATAAAAAAACGAAAATATTAATTAAAAAAATACCTATTCAAGTTGGGGAATAGTTTCAATTTGGAGTTTTAAAATTATTTTAAAATAAAAACGAAAATAAAGAAATAAAAAATTGCCAATTCAAATTGGGGTGTGGTTTCAAGTTGGGGTTTTAAAATTATTTTAAAATAAAGAAACGAAAATAAAAAAATAAAGAAACTTTCAATTCAAATGAAAAATACAAAAATATAAAGATACTATATATATCTATTTATACTTTTGATGAATTCAAAATTATAATTTAGTAAAAAAATATTACATTATTTAAATTTTTAATAAACTACAAAATCTGAAAACTAATCAAATAAGTATTACAGTAGAAAGGAATGTACAAACAGAGGGGGATGGAGATAATGTTATGCTATTTACATTTTTAATTAATTAAAAAATAAAAGATAAATAAATAACACTCAAGAAAATTATCAATAGTACTAAGTACTTGCTAATTCAATAATAAAAATAAAAAGGAACAAATAATTTATTTGATTACTATATCATGTGTATCCTTTAATTTTTTATAGATTGTATTATATTTCTACACACTATATTAACTAATAAAATATAACTAATATTTATTAAATTAATATGATATATTATATCAGAATTTTATAAAATTAATATTTTGTCAAATTTCCGCGCGATCTTATACTAGAAAAGGTTAATTAGAAGACACAATGTCAGTTAATTGCGAATCTTTTGATCTTTTCCCATTGTCCAATATAATAGCACTAGGGGAATGCATAGCTGTTATTCATATTTGAATGTTGTTGTCTTATCGTGGCATTAACTATAAAAACAATTAAATTGGTTAATATGTGATGACATTAGCTGCCGGGCGGCTCAATGGATCTTGTGGCTTAAGGCGAAACCGTATAAAGAGGCCTTTAAATTTATTTTATAAAATATTTATACTAACAACAAAATTTACTTTCTAAATAATAAATTAATCATTTAAGACAAAACTAAGCAAATTTCAAAAAAAGAAGGAAGAAGAGCATAAAAAATAAAGTGGTGGACTATTGGATGTTGCGGTCCACAAATTTTGATTTGGCTATAATCACAAACAAGGAAAAGAAATAAACGTACATAACGTAATATCTTATATTTTGAGCATTAACGTTGTCAAAAATATTTACTTCTTATGATCAATTTAAACTATAATTATAGTTTATTCTATTAAGTAGCACTTATTGGTGAATATCTAAAATTGGTTATAAATAACCTAATATAATATATCGAATTACACAAAAAGAAAATCGGTGCATGAATATTTTTGTGTTCATGCAGTTTAAGAGAACATTGTAAAAGAAATTCATTATGTTGTCGATATATATAACTTAATTCCTATATAAAAATGATAAAATTAAAATTAAAGACTGAAACAGATATAATAACTACTAATTAGTAAGGAAAATTATCATAATTTATGAATTTATTGATATAAAATAACCTCAATTAAATAACAAATAGTTATAGTACTAATTATTTATATGTATAATATATAGTGATAATAATAATAAAAAGAACTTAGAATAAATTCGGGGCCTTCAAATTTTGGGGGCCTAAGGCGACGATTGCCCAAGCCTTTAGAGCCGCCCCTGATTAGCTATCCCTTTAAAAAAGGGATAATTATGTCATTTTGTAAATTTAGGTGATCATATTTTTTTGGGTGGTTGACTTTTGGGTCAAAGTGAGTTATTTTTCATAGAGTTGTCAATATGAGCGGGGCCGGTCTAGCCCAAACCGGCTCACGTGGGCTTTAGCAATTGACGGGCTGGGCTGGGCTAGCCCACCATTTTGATGGGCCTTATAATGGTCAGCCCACCCCAATCCTATGTGGGCCACGGGCCCCCACGGGCCGGCCCATTATTTTTAAAAATATAATTTTATATTTTTTCTTTAAGTTCTGACCTAAAAAAAGATAATTATTTAAAAGTTAAAAAATATCTTATTGGAAAAAATTCGCAAAACTTAATAAATTTTTATATTGTTCCAATATATCACAATAAATACTAAAAAAGTAAAAGACATAACTATATTTCATTCACTAAAAGTCAAAACTTAAACACAAACTATTCAAAAGAACGTTCATGATGCTTATGAGATATCCAACACATCATCTTCATCAAACACATTTGAATCTGCTTGTGACAAGGTTGTCTTAACATCTTCACTTTCATCTACAATTCATATGCAATATTAATTAGTTAAATATTAAAAATAATTAAATTTTAAAAATTAATAATATTTAAATTCACATAAAAAATATTACCAGTTTGAGTTCGGAAAAATCTGTGCAGCCAATTTTAAGTAGTAACAAGTGTTTGGACATTTTCATAATATATAAATGCAACTTCTGTACTTTGTAAGAACACGCCACTGATGCTAAATGTTGATTCCGATGGTACAATGATAATAAGAATGCTAAGTACATCACCCACCATCATTGAAAGATCGAGATATTTTCTAGAATGGTCCTTCCAATACATGACAACATCATCTCTTGAAACTTCTCAAGATCAAGTTTTCCTCTTAGTAAAGATCCAATTCTGACTTTCCATCTCTAAAGGCAGTATACTTTTTATTTTTTATATATTTTAAATAAATATTTTATTAGGCTCACGGGCCGGGCCGGCCCAGCCTCAATCAAGCCTCACGGGCCACGGGCTTACTCGGACCGGGCTTAAAAGCCTCGTTTTTAAACGGGCTCCAAAAATTCTAGCTCAACCCTACTAAATCACGGGCTGGGCTGGGCTGGCCCAACGGGCCAAGCCCATATTAACGGCTCTAATTTTTCACATGCAAAAGGTGAGAGAATATTGTTTTACTATACTAAAAAGTTAAGGGGATATATAAATGTTATAAAATTTACCGTAAAAAAAAAAGTGAATTTATTATCACATTCGACATCTTTGAATTAATTTCTGAGGTCTGGATAGTGTATCCGTTCTTTCTTCCATTTGGATAACATTCAAAATAAAGTTGTCGAATATGAAGGAGTGTAAGTGATTATTACATGACTGCTTCCCTCTTGTCACTAGTGTTTTAAAGTTAAGGTGTTACGTAGTGATATGTGTTATGCCATTTTTTAAACTTTCCAAGCATATCCAAAGAGGCAAAGTGAGTTGGAACAATCAAACAAATTCATCTTTTAATAATTGATCTAGACTAAATTTAATAAAAATAAAAATCGATGGGTTCTTTTAATTTTATATAGGAGTATTTTGGTTATTTTCTCTTGTCTGAATCTTTATCTGAAACAAGTCATGAAAGTTTGACTTGATTATATGACCTTTGAAACTTCTTCATCCTGCATAATCCAATAAAGAAAAGATGACTCATGGAAAAAGATTTCTCTGAATACGATAGAAGAAAATAATACTCCACTATTTTTTTTAAATGATATTATTTTCTTATTTGCTTGTATATAAAAGAGTGCTATATCATGAAAAATTTAAAAATATTTTAACTTGAATTTTCTCATTTTATTTTTAGTCTTTATAGACATAAGAATATTATGTCGTATTTAAACATACAAGTTTTAAAATTTTATTTAAATCTCCTTAACCAATCAAATTACACAAACGCATGGACGGCTTGACATAATTGGGGGCCTAAAGCGTAACTACAATTAGAGGCCCAAATTTTATCATCAATTTTTTATTAATTATTTTTTAATTGATAATATAACTAGCCGATTTAATCACCTTTGAGATGTTGATCTTATGTATTTTTATTTGAAAAATTTCTTTTCGCTAAGACAACTGTTAGGCGTTTGAAAATGAATCAAGTCTTTCTATGTAATTAAGTATATCGATTAGAGTATTATTTTTTATTTGTACTAATTTTCTTAACACTTTTAACTCAAAATATAAGTCTAAGCCTATCAATATTAGTATGGCTATCATGCTTTAAGGATCATCAAAGCTTTATACAATATTATTTTTCCCTCCAGATTCTTAGCAATCTCAATTTTTTAAAATAATACTTATAGGATTTAATGGTCAAAATGTTTTTTTTTTTAAAAAAGATTATATTAAGTTTAAGGAAATTATAAGATATGTTTACTTTATTATAGGACTTTTCCATTCCTCAACAATTACATCAACTTCACAAATTCAAATTTTTACTATAAAATGCTTAAACATTTTAAAGAAAAAATTTAACACAAAATGTATTCCTTCTAAAATTGGGCCCCTCTAAATTGGGAGCCTAAGACATATGCCTCTACTTGCTAAGCCTTTTGAGCTGACTCTGCACATACATAGTATTATTGTAAAAATAGTACGGTATAGTCAGTTTTTAAACTGGTCATTCAAAAATAGTCAGTGTTTACGAAGTCAATAAAAAATAGTCACTATTTTGCTGCAACAGAGACCGGTCCGACATAATATACTGGAGTTCAGTACACCTGTATATGAACTCCAACATATTATGCTGGACCGGTATACTTTGCTGACTCCAGTATAATATACTGGAGACTGGAGCACCGGTGCTCCAAACTCCAATATATTATACTGGACAATTATACTTGCTGGAACTCCAGTATGTTATGCTGGAGTTCTAGTGTATTTATGTTGAAACTCCATCATATTATGCTGGAGTTCCAGCATACTTATCCTGGAACTCCAGTATAATATGTTGGAGTTCAAGCATACTTATGCTGGAACTCCAGTATAATATACTGGCGTATTTTTCAGGTTTTGAACAGTGTTTTCGCTCAGATTTATCTTTACTGGAAAAGTAACTAAATTTCGATTACTTTTAAAACTGGAATATTTTTAAACGACCAGTTATAAATCTGACTATTTTTGAATGTTTCCGAGTATTATTTAAACCCGGGGAGCATACATAAATGGAGGGTAATTAAATTTTAAAAATTCAATCGACTTTGTTCTTCTTTGTTTTTATTTTTCTTTCTCCCATTATACCATCATGCGGTGTAGCTGAAAACTACCCCTGAAGAAAGAAAATCTAAAATGCAATCGACTTTGCTCTTCTTTGTTTTTGATTTTCTTTCTCCCATTATACCATCATGCGGCGTAGCTAAAAACTGTCCCTGAAGAACATGCAGGGCCACGTCATTTTCCCATTCCGTTGATCGAGCAACATTATTTTATAGCTGCTTGACTAATCCTTCTGTCCTTTTTGTAAAATTTTATTCAAATTTTAAAATATTTGAAGCACCTTTGTGTAGAGCCTCGTGAAAATATTGATGGTGATGAAGCTGCAACGTCGTGTACGAACAAACGAATCTATTTATTTAGCATTTCATCTATCGTATTTTATATTATTAATTAGTACATAACGGCCCCTTCAAGTTATTCATAAACGGTCCGTCAGACACCTCAACTGAGCCCATTTTCAGTTGGACACTTCTTCTCCACTAAAGTATGACTTCGTGAACCCTTCACACTGACATGACAAAGTGTGTTTTATACTTAATTCTAAGCGCGTGAAACCCTCAAAATTAAGGTTTTTTTCTTTTTTCTTTTAAATTTAACTTTATTTTATGTGGGTCCCATTATATTTATTTTCCACACATTAATTTCACTTTCTTCCCAAAATATTCCATCTTCACCAAATCAGTAGTGCCTCTTCCTTCCGCCATTAATCCACCCCTCTTCTTCAATCTTGAAAAATAATGTAACAATTAATAACAACCACTACATAATAACAATTTCATTGAGCGTCCACTTCAATTACTACTTCAGTTGCTCGTCTTTGCTTCAAATCAGCATTCTCTGGCAATGAATTTTCTGTGCTTACACTCGAAGAGTGAGGATTCAATGAGGCTAAGAACAAACAAACTGAAACTAATGGTTTTGGGATTACCTTCTAAGAAATCAAATGATTGTCCGACAAAGGATCTTCTTGACCAACAGTGGTCATCAATGAATGACCACTGACTTTGAGTTTTACAAATCAGTTAGTGGTGCATACACTGATGACTACTAAAGTCGAAGAGAAGACGAATTCCGGTGAGTCAATGGATGTTTGTTCAAGTTCCGGCGGCCGTGAAATTAGATGAACCTGCTATCAATCGATAGCTCTAACTGAGAGTAATTGATTGATGTTAGTATTAGAACCAAACTGGCCGAAATTTGGAAAAAATTCACAAAAGGGATGGATCAAGGTTTTCTGAAATTCTAGATCTACTAATTGGGGAATTTGGGTGGTTTTCTGAGGAAATCAAAGGTAGATTGGGACTGAGGAGGGTTTTGGGATTGTGGGGGTGAATATTTGGGGTTGTTTGGAGGTGGCTCGCTGCCGTGGGAGATTTCCAGCGGCTTTCTTCTCTTCTTCTGGTTTTTTTCGCCCTTCGGAGACGAGGAGGAAGGGGTGGCGGTGGTTCTTTCTTTTTTAAATTATTATTATTGCTTTTTTTGTTTTTGTTTTATAATAGGTGGCAAAAATTTTAATTAAAATTACACGTGGCATTTTCTCATTTGTTCGTTTGACATGAATCCGAGAATGTATTTCACGCGAGAAGGGCTGATGAGGTCAGGTGTTTAATTGACTTACTTTATTGAAGGCTTGAAGTGTCCAACTGAAAATGGGCTCAATTGAGGTGTTTGGCTGACCGTTGAGGACAACTTGAAGAGGTCGTTTATGTATTTACGGTTTAATCTAGTTTACAGATATTTTATATATTTCATTTTAATTTAATTTAAACATCTCATTTTATTCCCCGTCGTATGGTTTATTTCCTGACTCCAAAAATATCAATAATATATTTTAGATCATAAGTTTTAATTTTCTTTTTCCTTTTTTTGGTTAAAGTTCATGGCTAGTCAAAATACCCCTCACATATATTGGAAAGGAAAAAATTATTATTATGATTTTGGCCTTTTCCTTTTAATGTCCTACATTTACGGATGGTTTAGTTGATGTAATAACCTTCAATCTCCGAGTCCGGAACCTAAATGTAGTTTTTTTTAGTCAAAATATATTTTTAAATGTAAAAAAAGTTATTTTTCTATATAAAATGCGGCACTGTACCGCGTTTTATCTTAACGGCCTTTTGGACCATTAAGGTAAAATGCGGTTCATAACCGCATTTTACATAAAACGCTTTAGAATACAGCGTTTTACAATATAAAATGCAGTACATTACAACATTTTATATAAAGCGCGGTAATGTACCGCGTTTTACATGTTAAGTGGGTCCACCAATAATTGTTCTGCGCTTAACTGACATAACAATAATTCAAATATGTAAAATACTTTTTAAAACCACGTTTTACTTCCAAAACTTTGACCCTCCGGATTGGGCATTGCCTTATATAAATGCGTTAAGGGTTATGAGAATTATGATTCAGAAATACTCCAACTTCTTGATAAATTTTTCCTGTTGTTAAATTCTCAATGTTTGTTCATAATGTCTGAAGAGCGAAAAGTAAGGGTTTCATTATATTGGGGGGGGGGTGATGTTGTGGTGGCAAATAACTCAGTGAGCTATAGTTTATCTCCAAAGAGTCACGTTAAGTTGCCACTTACAATGGAGTAGGATAAACTGGTATGGCTGTTATGCAATAAAATGAGATTGAGGAAACGTTCGGTGAATCTTAAAATAACCAGAAGATATTCGTATTCTGTGACTCTGCAAGGGTTTGCTTGTTATTCTGAGTTTAACATCGAAGACGATGAAACTCTAAGAGATTTTTTGGGGATTTCGGATAAATACAGGGAATTTATTGTGATAAAATTGTTGAAAATGTACATCAAGGATGAAGGCGTTCACCATAATGAGATGGCGCAAAGCAGGGATAACCCTCAATCATCGGGTAGTTATTCTGGAGCAATTTTAGCCCAATAGGTTCCGGCTGAAAGAGTTTGGCCGGATCTTAACTTATCTCTACGGACGAACGAGGACCGAGGAAATAATTTCTCTCCTACTTTACATAGTACACTAGACGACTGGTAAATTTTAATTTTCCTTTCTATTACAATGTTTTTTTGTTGAATTGAATTTGTATTAACACTCATATATTCCACAGGGGTACCATTCGGATATGAATTTTACAAGTTATGACCCCAGACCCAGTTGGAATATGCGTAGTTTTGGCATGTTGGATCACGGTGGTCCATCCGGGAGTCATCACCAACAGGAAAATGTCCATCATGGAATGTCAATATAGTACGACTTGTAAGTGAAGTGATATAGCTATTATGTAAAGTATTTATCAATTTGAGTAGCTTATCATTTTGTTTTTTGTGCAGTGAAAATGAGTAACTTGATGGTCCTCACCTCACTCAGTTGTCCGTAGATGACGTATTTACTCGCGATTTGGCAGATGCGCAGAGTCAGGAAGATAATAGTGATTTTGACAACAATGCCGATGAGTCTGGAGATGACACACCCTTCCCTAACGAGGGTGATGATGATGAGGAAGAGAATGCCGAACCTAAGCTTACGAGGGAGCATGCTCCTCCACCTCCTGTTAAACCAAGAGTGTACGAGTCTCACTCGCCGTTTCATTCAAGGCATATTCCCTACCTTGATAATTTGTCAAGTATGCCGGATGTGGATGCCCTTACAAGAGATACTGACAAATTTCAGTCAGCAATGTGGGATGAGTCTAGGCTAACGGTGTTGTCAAAGGGCATGTATTTTCCCGATAAAGCTCGTCTAACCAGGGCAGTAAAAATGTACAACATAAGAGGGTGCCGTGAGATGAAGGTATAGGAGTCAACTTCGGAGGTATACAATGTCATATGCCATAGATAGTTTATGGGTTGTAACTGGATGTTGCATGCGAGCAAGAAGGAAATAGGGTTGTGGAAAGTGGGTAAATATATTAGCACCCACGTTTGTGAAATGGACACATTCAATGAGAATCACTTCAACTTGGATGTGGACTTGATTTCTCTTGTCTTGATTCCACACTTGGAAGTGTCCATTAGGTACAAGATCAAAGAGTGTATTATATCCGTCCACCAGGAATATGGGGGTACTATTACCAAAAGAAAGGCATATCTCGGACGCAAACGTGCATTTAAAATTATTTATGGTGACTGGAATAAGTCATTTTCATCTCTACCCAGGTACATGGCCGCACTGAAACAATTTAATCCTGGGACTATTGTTGAATGGAGGCATGAACGGAGTTCAAAAATACCGAAATATATATTCAAATATGTATTCTAGGCATTTAAATCAACAATTGATGGTTTTTTGCATTACCGTCCTGTAATTTCTATAAACGGTACTCATGTCTATGGAAAGTATGATATTAAGCTGTTGATCGACGTTGCAGTAGATGCCAATGGAAAAATATTTCCACTAGCTTTTGCCATTTGTTCCAATGAAAGCGAAGAGACGTGGACGCTATTTTTGAACCACTTAGAGCAGCACGTTGTCAAACAGCATTCAGGTATTTGTCTAATATTTGATAGGCATTGTGGTATTTTAAGTTCTGTACGGTACTTGCATGAATGGCAGGAACCCTATGCATACCACTGTTACTGTGTGAGGCACCTGAAGGCCAATTTCTATAAGAAATATCCCACCAAGGAATTTCATGATTTAATGTGGATGGCTGAAACTGAGCACCGGCAATACAAATTTAGGAGGTGCAGAAAAGCGATCCGGCAGTTAGATGAAAAAACCTATAATTGGCTGATGGGACATGAGCTTCACAAGTGGACATTGCATGTTGATGGTGGCAGATGATGGGGAGCCCTAACTATAAATGTGTCGGAGTCATTCAATAGGCTATTGAAGTCTGCACGTGGATTGCATGCCACTGCCATGGTCCGGATGACATTCAAACAGATGGTGAAAATGTTTATTGAAAGGCATAGAGCTGCATCGGAATTGATGGACAGGGGTGTTGAATTTATGCCAATACCGATGAGAAGATTTGAGAAATATAGGAGGCAAGCACATTGGCATTCATATTTACAGTATGATCACGACTGGGGTGTTTCTGAAGTTCGCACCGCTATCCTCGGACACCGAGGGAATAATCTACACATCGTGGATGAAGCCAACAGGTTGTATTCATGTGGAAAATGGACCATCTACCACATGTCGTGTGCACATGCCATGAAGTGTTTTCAACAAGTTGGTTTAGGGTCAACCAACTATGTTGATACGCAATATTGTGTTGCTGCATACGTAAACACATATATAGTGGGCAGTTGCAGCCATTGGGTGCTGAGCATTATTGGCCGACGAAACCATTTAAAATGATGTGTAACAATGACTATTTGTGCAAGTTGTAAGTGCAAAAGAGAACGCGTATACGGAACCAAATGGATGTTGATGATACCATTTATGCGCGTAAATGTGGCATATGCTTGCAAACATGACACGACCGTCGTAAATGTCCGTCAGCTGGTTTGGGTGGCGGTGATAATCCAGCTCCTGGTGCAAGTTCATCTAATGTACCCAACTATCAAGGATACAACTAGTGTTTTGTTTTCGTAATATTTTTTGTAATAAGTGTCTGTAGTTATTTATGTTGCAAGATGTATCAAATAAAATTATGTTCCACAGCCTTGTTACATCTTATTATCTAACATTAGTAAAAAACTAAACTGTCAGAGGAGGAAGATATTTGGGATGATGACTTTTTGAATTGGGATGATGATATGATAGTTTCAACATTCAACTTGTTGGTGTTAGTAAAGAAGACCAATATGAAGATTGAAATTTCATAACATAATACTTCAAGAGAAAAAAAACATAACAACCATAACTAAATCAACATACATGAAAATAAAAGATAATAAAAGGATAAATCAAGACAAACACATCCTAGTACCAAGTAAAAACGAATTAGTACAAACAGGATATCCGTCTCCCTTCACATCTACATTGAAGATAGCACGCAGTGGTGAAACATCAACCAACGTAAATTTAACGACAAAACCTCGACTGATAAAATTCTCCAACACAAAAAGTCACCAGACCTTGAACCTTTTTTGATCACCAACGCTCATATTTACATACCACTATTTACCACGATGGTGAAGATACGCGTGTTCTAATGTTGGAGGAAGATGCTTGAAAATTTTTCTTGGAATATACTTTTAAAAAAAAGCATTACTATTAAGTTACATAAAATATGAAACTGAATAAAGATATACAATACTGATGTATATATATTTTCTGGAGTTAAGGTATAAGAAACAAAAGTATTTTATGTTAAAGAAGTAAAGTTTAATAGACATAATAATTTACAAGATCATTGTCGTTGATGCATGAATCAGTCATAACCACTTCAAATGTTGGAGGATTCTCTTATTCATTATCACTGCTAGTAGAAGGGTAAGCATCACTGCTAGTAGAAGAGTAAGATAGGGCTCGTTTGGTAGAGAAAAAGTCATCCATAGTTTAGGGTTTGAGTATGTGAGTGTGTTTTATATTTTGAATATGTGACTATATATATAGGGAGACGCATAGCATATCATGGTTAAGTACTACGTTTTGTGTGAATATATATAGCGCGGTTGAATACTATATTTTGTGTGTTGTCTTGTCGGTCTGAAAAGTTGACCGACTGTGAAAAAGCTATTTCGTTTTAGAAAAAGTCAATATGTATAGCGCGGTTAAATACTACGTTTTATGTGTTGTCTTGTCGGTCTGAAAAGCTGACCGACTGCGAAAAAGCTGTTTCGTTTCAGAAAAAGTCAATATGTATAGCACGGTTAAATACTACATTTTGTGTGTTGTCTTGCAGTTTTGAAAATCTGACCGACTACGAAAAAACTATTTTATATCAGAAAGAATCTTTAACACGCCAAGTATCGCGGTTAAATACTATGTTTTGCGTAAATATATATAGCGAAGTTAAGTACTACGTTTTCTGTGTTGCCTTGCCTATAAATAATGGGCATATTCTAGTTATTTTCTGCGCTTAACAATAACCAATAACAAATATTTCCATAAAAGCAAGGTTTTTTTTACGCTTTAACAAATGTCTGCACCCCTTTATGTACCAAGGTGCGATGCGGCAAAAACTGCATGATGAACGATTGTTGGGATGATGGTGAAGTTGGACGTCACTACTGGATGTGTATGAACAAGTTTTATAGGGTTTCCAACGAATCTGTTTTCAATTTTGAGGTATGGATTGATGAACCCTGTCAGCAGGAATACTACAAAAAAAAGTTGCAGTATCTTCATTATTTGACCAAAAAATAGTGGGAATATGAACGACATTACAAACTAGAAGTTGCGGAGTTGAAGGAGAAACTCAAAGAGGTGGAAGAAGAAAAAAATAAGTTGGAAGAAAAATTTAAGTGGTTAGAGCAAAGAATATCAGGCGATGGTGACTAAACAATGACATGTACGTGTTGAGCGTAGTAGTGTATCTTTATGTTTCCCATGTCACGTGTTTTCATTAGTTGTACTGAATTTAAGTTATGTTAAGTTTCAATGTTTGTGTTTGTGTTGTAATGTTAAAATAAAGAAGAAACGGGGTAATAAAAACAAAATGTGGATATTATGTAAGCATAAAAAACTATTGTTATTATTTATATAATTTATTATTTACATAAAATACAAAAAAAAAAAAAATCAATGTGTCCCACAGCCTTTGTGCTTCAATGCAGTCACTGGCTTGAGGCGTATCCCCTCCCGCCCGGATACACTATCAGGATCATCCTCATCACGTCGCCTCTTTATATGAGGATGCGCTGCAGCATGATGGTCAGTTGGGCTAGCACGATCGGTATAAGGGGTCGTCGGTCCATCAACAACCTACAAAACAATATGTAGGCTCAGTATATGAAAATGTCTATTAGTAATGTACGTGTTAAGTCAAAAACATTTTCTTACCATGGTCTCGTCGGGCTCCTGAATATAAGCATCCGTGGTGTCCTCAGCATCGCACAAATTGGCCTCTGTGACCGGGTTGGGATGAAGCCTTAATTAGAAAATTAAAAATTAATTTATGGCGAATTAATGAGCAAAAAACAAATTAAAATTTAATAGTAATACAAACATACCTGCGCCTGTGATAGATCCACAGCACCCATCGGCGATGAGCCAAAACTCAACCTGCACCCACTATCCACGTCTCGGGTTGGCCGATCCTCAGCTGCGGTCGATGGGCATGAAAAGAACTGCTCCCAATCTCCGGTGAAGCTCATGCCCGTAACCAATAATGGATCTAACGGGATCACCTGTGATATTGGCAACACCAGCTGAAGGCTGTATTACGGCATGATGTTGGGGTGCACGTCTGGCTGAGGAATGTAACCCGCCAAATCAGATCCAACCTCCTCATCAGGTGCCTCAATGTCCACTTGCTGGGGATCACCTCCTCGCTGCCCCCTACGATCCCGTGGGGCACCCCTGCCTAGTGGGATAGCCCTCCCTCGTCCCGTGCCCTTGGGCGTGCGACAGGCCTACCTCGATGGTAGTGCTCTGGGGCCATATAACCAGGGTCGTGATCTAAGAGCTCACCCTCTTTGGCTCGCTGCAGTGTCCGGGCAGCCAGCTCTATCAGCTGCCGGCCATACTCCTATAAAGCGACCGCACGATCGCTGGCATGCTGCTGCATCTGCATTCCCAATTGGTGGACTAAATGAAGACCAATAGCCTGTACAACATATAAAATATAAATTACAGAAAGCTATATCACAGTTATAAGTAAGAATACCAAATAATATACGAGTGTCTCGTGCCACCTTGCGTATGGGACGTACCCACCGCCAGATCGATGGTTGTGGTTCAAGATGATAAGTTGGGTAATGCCGCGGTACCAAGGCATATATTCATGCTCAGTATGCTGCAGACTCGGTGAAAGGGGAGGGGCAAAATCAGGCCAGCTCATCGGTCCCATGTATCCATCTGCTCCTCTAGCCATGCCAAAAATACGTCGTCCACCCTGGTCCGATCACCCCGCTGGTAATGTGTGGTCTTCCAGGTGGGCGGTGTTGGTACGAGCTGTGGCCTGTCAAATTGGCAAAGTACCCGCTCGGTGGCATGATGTTCCATAATATCAAGGCAGAACAACGGGACGGAAGCGCCCCACAGAAGTCGGCCGGTCGAGCAATAATCGGGCAAGCCAACTATCATCTCATTATTGTATGACGTCCAGATGAACTATTAAGTAAGAACAGAAAAAGTCAGTATACGGAACTTGTGTTTGAAGTAATGACAACTAAACTTAGATATACATTTACCTGTGCGCCATCTAGAAAATCCAATATATCTCTGCACAAGGAGAGATTATGATGAGCCTTGTTCTCGCGCGTATGTCCCCATCAGAATACCCACATCCTAGCTAGAGGGAGCAGCTCCGGTGGTACAATCTGAACTAATGGTAGTAGAGGTTTCTAGAACTACAAAAACTGCTCTGAGGCCCAAACCTAACATAAAAAATTGACGTCAAATATAAGATATATTTTTACTAGGTATGTTAAAATGAATAGAGTATTCGAGTAGCGACAAGAATCCAGCAACCTCACACTGGGTGCCCATTGTCACCCGGCACATGCATCTGTACAAGTAGGCAAGAACAGCAGAGCCCCAGCTGTACTGGAGTAAATCATCTAGCCGCTCAAGATGATGAAGAAATCTCAAGCTGACGAGGTTCCCCTGAAGTGTTCGGGAACAAAACCCCTCCAAACAACAGCAGTAGAAGCAACCTCGTATACTGGTCAACATGATAATCCGGTATATCGTCATCGATCAGAGGATACGTTTCCACAAACCATAGTCGAATAGTCGTCAATGGAAAACGACTGACCCCATGCAGTATAGTCTCATCCTCTAGCCGGAAAGTAGTGAACCACTGCAGCGTGTCTAGGTACATACCACGTGTCATCTCTCTCATGCTAGGCGGTAGCGAAACGGCCAGTCTATCAACGGGCAGCCGATACAAACCTCCATATCCTGCAATGTGATGGTGGCCTCGCCAATGGGCAGGTAGAAAGTGTGCGTCTCCGGCCTCCACCGCTCTATCAGGGTTGTGATCAAAGACCAATCGAGCTGCAGTTGCCCGATCTCAATCATCCTATAGAAACCAGTGTCCCGCATGCGCGCGACTACATGGGCATGGAGAACTCTACCATGCAGAAAGTCCCACATGTTATTGGCTCTCCTGGAGCGAAGAGTCTGGGTCAGTAACTCACCCTCCCATATGTGGGCTGACCTATGGTCGGCCTGTAATGAGAGTAGCTGATAGCCAAAAGGTCCGAGATGAATAGGCGGCGCCTCCATGTCGTCTACTGTAAATTAAACAATGTTAATTACATGTTAGTTTTATAATTTTATATGTTTGATTTTGGATTAAATAATTAAACTTTTATAATTAAATATTGACATATGGGTTCCAGACTCCATATTTGGAGGCCCAGTAGCACCAATTCTTCGATGTGTTAGTTTCATTATAATTTTATATGTTTATTTTTGGATTAAATAATTAATTCTTATAATTAAATATTGATATATGGGTTCTTGGCTTCATATTTAGAGCCTAGTAGCACCAATTCTTTGATGTGTTAGTTTTATTATAATTTTATATATTTGTTTTTGGATTATTTTTATAATTAAATATTAACATATGGGTTCTCGGCTCCATACATGGAACCTAATCACACTAATTCTTCGATGCGTTAGTTTTATTATAGTTTTATATGTTTATTTTTAGATTAAATAATTAATTTTTATAATTAAATATTGACATATGGGTTCCAAGATCCATATTTGGAGCCCAATAGCACCAATTTTTCGATGTGTTAGTTTTATTATAATTATATGTTTGTTTGTGAATTAAATAATTACTTTTTATAATTAAATATTGACATATGGGTTCCCGGCTCGATATTTGCGGCCTAGTAGCACCAATTCTTCGATGTGATAGTTTTATTATAATTTTATATGTTAGTTTGTAAATTAAATAATTAATTTTTATAATTAAAGATTCAGATATGAGTTCCAGGTTCGATATTTGCGGTCTAGTAACACCAAATATATGTTGACTATAATTGGACAAAGTTTGTGTTTGTTCTATCAGTTATTTAGCGTATTTTTGAGTATAAAAGATACTTAAACTACAAGGAAACTACGCTAAAAGGCACTACATTTTACTACGCTAAAAGGCACTACATTATACTACGTTAAAAGGCACAACATTTTACTACGCCAAAAGGCATTATATTTTACTACCCTAAAAGACACTATATTACTAGTCTTTAAGCAAAAAAATAATTTAAACCAAACAAAACACAACAAATACATTGTAATCAAAAAAATACATATAAATAGTAATAGTAATTTATTAACAAATAATAACGATTTCACAACTATATTAGATTTTTTTTACAACATTAATATCTTAGTACGGATAAAAATAATATACCAATTTAATCGCAAAAAAAAACACAAAACAACATACTACACATTCAAAATAACTAATATGCATTTTCTATACGAGTTTTAACAAAAACTTATTTGGAATACCTCGATTTAAGGTTTTTGGAAAGTTGAAAATTTGACGATTTGAAGCTGAAACGAGCAACCCATAATGAAATATTGCCTTAGCTAGGATGTGGGACTGAGAATCTTTATTTTTTGTGGGACGGGTGGGCTCCACACGAGGTTTTTTTGTTGTTAATGGAGAGGGGGCATTTTTTCTTAAAATTGAAGAAGAAAACGACTGGGCAGAGATGGTGAGGAAAGGGAAGGGATATACTATTTTTGTATATAAAACGCGATCCATTACCGCGTTTTATATAAATCACGATAATGGACCGCGTTTTATCTACCAGTCTTTTTAGCTCCCCATAAATCACGGTTTATAACCGCGTTTTATATAAATCGCGGTACAGTGCCGCATTTTATATAGAAAAGTAACTTTTATTTTACACTTAAAAACGTATTTTGAGTAAAAAAGAACCACATTTAGGTTCTGGACTCTTTAATCTCCATATAAAATTCAATATCACTATGTTTACCCGTAAAATGATACAACTAAATTTATTACGTGGTTTATAGACAAGCGAATTTGTAATGACCCAACCCATAATTTTTCTTTTTAGAACCCTATTCTCCTAAATAGGACTCCTTGTATATGCTTTTACTATTTTATGACTTACGGGAATGGTTAGTTTGGGATTTGAAAGAGTTCGGGTTGAAATCGGAACACTTGGCTTCATGGTTTGGCTTTAAAAGGCTAAGTTTGACTTCGATCAACGTTTTGATTAAACGACCTCAGAATCGGGATTTTACTATTCCAATAGGTTTGTACGATAATTTTGTACTTGGGTATATGTTCGGATTGGATTTTGGACGAACCGGGAGTGTTTCGGTGCCTAATAGTGAAAGTTGGCTCTTTGAAGGTTTTAAAGTTCTTTAAATGTGGTTTGGAGTAGGTTTTGGTGTTATCGAAGTTCAATTAGGATTCCGAGATTGGAAATAGTTTTATATGTCGGTTTAAGACTTGCACACAAAATTTAGTGTCATTCCGAGTGGTTAAAGTACGTTTTGGCGCGTTGCGAGTAAATTAGAAGAACTTGAAGTTTATATATTTGATTCAATTGGTTTAGGTGTGATTCTTAGTTTTAATGTTGTTTTGTGCATTCCGAGAGTTCGAGAGAGTCTGTTTTGTGATTGTAAACTTGTCGGTACGTTCGGGCGGGTCCCGGGGGCTCCGGGTATTAATCGAACGAGGCTCAGACTAAGTTTGGACTTGAGGGGAAGGACTGAAGCTTTCAGCTTCTAGTGTAAATGCACCTACACGTGGCCAGCCACAGAAGCGGACCAGCAGAGGCTGTCCAGAAATTGCAAGTGAAGGATTTTGCGCACCTGCGAGCAGCAGTTGCGATGGCAGTGACCGCAGCAGCGGCCAAGGTTTGGCCAACTGGAGAGGATCGCACCTGTGAGGATTTCTCCACAAAAGCGGTACCGCAGGTGCGAAAATCGCAAAAGGTATAATACTTTATTTAATATGGGACTTAGACATTTTTGACTCATTGTTTACACTCATTGAGGCGATTTTGGAGCTGGTTAGAGAGGGATTTTCACTAGCTAATTGAGGTAAGTAATTTTTATCTAATGTGAGTTAAATACATAGTTAATGGGTAGATTTTAACATGTAAATTAGTGAAAATCATAGATTTAGATTAAAAACCTTGGGTTTTGGTAAAAATGTGATTTAACCACGAGAATTGTTATGGAATTTAGTAAAAATTATATATTTGAGTTCATGAGGTAATGGGTAACAACTTTTTTCAAAAATTTCCGGAATCTGGGCATGTGGGCCTAAGGTTAATTTTGAGAATTCTTCAATTGGGGTTGGATAATCACATTGATAGTTAGGATATGAACTTTTGAACATGTATTGACTATTTTATGTAACATTTGACTAGTTTCGAGTAATTTGGCACCGAATTAATGGTTTAAGCAAAATCTTGGACCGGAAAGTAGGCTTTGAAATGAGGTAAGTCTCTTTTCTAACCTTGTAAGAGGGAATTAACCTCATAGGTGAATTGATTAATATGTGCTTCTATTTGTGGGGGCTATGTATGCACGAGGTGACGAGAGTCTGTACGTAGCTACTAATTATGCTTATGTCTGGGTAGTCTAGGACCCAAACCATGTTATACTTGCGATATTTGCACCCTACTTGCTAATTTAATTGCTTAAATCATATTGGAACTGGATAAAGGAGTTGTAAAAGATTAAATTTCATTTACTTGAATTTTTGGACAGGTCACTTGACCGATATTGAGAATTGGTGTTTCTTTAAATATTAGACTCTTAAAAGATCTTGAATCGGCTGTTTATAAAGTATTCTCTCTTCTCATGGAGCGGGTCGAACATCTTGGTAGCAGATAGATGCATCTATGGTTTATGCTGTTTGACCCTCGGCAGTGCATAATTTGAATATTTTTATATTGGATCAGGTCGTACGACCTCGGTATAATTTGTGCGTAATAAATTCTTGGAGCCTAATTATAATTACTATTGCTTCATTGGCTTAAGAGATTAAATTGTTAAATGATGGAAATAAGTTTGGGATTATATTAGTGAAAGAGTTGTTTATTATTTCATGTTAATGAGTTTTCATCTATATTTATGTAATTCATACTCAATTATAATTTCGATATTCTATTGCTAGCCTATAGTAAGTATCAAAGTCAACCCCTCATCACTACCTCTTTGAGGTTAGATTGGATACTTACTGGGTACATGTTATTTATGTACTCACACTGCACTTCTGCACTAATTGTACAGGATCTGTGGCAGGTGCATCTGGATATTAGTCTGGCGCACATCTTGATTACCACGAGACTTAGCAATGAGCTACCTTCTGAGCCCATTCTGCAGCAGCTGAAGTCTTTCTATTTTTTGTCTATTTCACTTCAGATAGTAGTGTAGTATTCTTTTGTATATTCTACTAGAAACTCATATACTTGTGACACCAGATCTTGGAGATTTATGCTAGTAGACACTTGATGGTTTTGGGTTATTTTATTTATCTCACTTGCTTTACAAATTTTGATCACTCATTTTTATTAAATTCTTACTTCATATTTATGCACAAACTAAAAATCAACTATTTCAAATTTCTAAAAGAAATGATCATAGAGTTAGTCTACTGTTGGCTTGCCCAGCGGTAATGTTGGGCGCCATCACGGGCTATTAAAAAAATTGGGCCGTGACAACATGGTATCAGAGCATTAGGTTTACGTAGGTCTCACAAGTTATGAGCTAGCCTAATAGAGTCTTGAGGATCAGTGCGGAGACGTCTGTACTTATCTTCGAGAGGCTATAAGTGTTACACTTTCTTCATCTCCTATAGTGTAGTTGATCTTATACTAAGTGTCTTTCTCTTAGTCTCTCACAGATGGTGAGAATGCGCATGGCGGATGTTCCAGAGTGGAGAGGAGCTGCTCCACCTGTTGCTAGAGGTCGAGGGAGGGCACCGGCCCGAGTTAGGGGACGAGGACATACCAGAGTTGCCCCAACTATACCACCAGCGGATCCAGTAAAGGATCCCATTATTGAGGAGTAGGGTGAGGTGCCTGCAGCAGATTCAGCCCCGGTAGATTTCATGTCAGCATTAGGTTTTTAGGAGGTTATGGCTGTATGCTATGGTTCATGGATACTATGACCCAAGCTGGTTTATTTCCATTGGACCCAGCCACATCTCAGGCGGAAGGGGGAGCACAGACCCCTACTGCTCAGGCTCTTGGGTATGCAACTACTGTATATCAAACCCCAGGTGCACTACCCATGGGCAGGGCCCACCTAGTAGCATCAGTCGTACCTAAGCCCAAACCAGCTACGGCCGGCGAGCTGCAGAAGCTATTGGACAGATGGACTAGGCTACACCCTCTTGTCATCGGGGTTGAGCGACGTGAGGATCCCTAGGACTTCATTGATCGGTCCAGGGACAGACTGCACAATATGAGGATATTAGAGTCCCACGGGGTGGATTTCACTACTTTCCAACTGGAGGGCAAGGCCCGTAGTCATATCTTCTCGGCAAACCAGTAGGTTTTCCTCCCATAACTTGGGATCAGTTTACACGCCTTTTCTTGGATAGGTATATTCCACCCTCCTATAGGGAAGAGTTGCGGTTTTCAGTTTGAGCAGCTCCAGCAAGGTCAGATGTCAGTGACTGATTATGAGGTGAAATTCTTTGAGTTAGATAGCCATGCACTTATGTGCGGAGATTGTATGGAGGTTTGTTGCAGGGTTGTACTCTAGTATTCAGGCAACTATGGCCCGGGAGGTTGAGATGAGCACTTCTTACCAGCTAGTAGTAGAGGTAGCTCTGAGGATTGAGGGTTACCGTCATCAAGGTAGAGAGTAGATGAGAGGGACAAACGGTTCCGTTATTTTGGAGAGTTTAGAGGTGCCCCGGCTGGGGCCAGAGGTCAGTTTGGGAGAGGTCAGCCTAGCAGGCCCACATATCCAGCACCACCTCATCCTCGGGGTGCTCCAGTGCGACCCTATTTTAGTGCCATACCAGAGAGTTTTTACCGTCCACCAGCTATTCAGGGTTCTTCTAATGGGTATTCAGGCCATCAGGGTCAGGCTTCAAGTCAGCAGATCACTGTACCGAGGGGTTTTTTCAAGTGCATAGATCTTAGTCATATGCGGAGGTTCTTCCCCAGGCTTCGGGTCAAGGTAGTACAGCAGGGCCAGCAACCCATAATTACAGCACTGATCGTCTAGCTGCCTAAAGGCAGAGGGCAGGCTCGTAGGGGTCATCCTAGAGGTGTAGGCCAGCTAGCTATAGGCCAGTCAGGTAGGGGCCAGCCAGTCGGCGCCCATCTAGGTTTTATGCTTTTCCAGCTAGACTAAATGCAGTGGCCTCAGATGCCTTGATCACAGGTATTATTTCTGCCTGCGGTAGGGATGCTTTGGTATAATTTAATCCAGGGTCTACCTATTCATATGTGTCATCTCTGTTTGCTTATTTCCTGGATATTCCTCGTGAGTCCTTGGCCAATCCTGTTTATGTGTCCACTCATGTGGGTGATTCTGTTGTTGTGGATCGGATCTATCGGTCATGTGTTGTCATATTCTGTGGTTACGAGACTAGAGTGATCTTTTGTTGCTTAATAGGACCGACTTTGAGGTCATCCTGGGTATGGAATGGCTATCCCCATACCACGCCATCCTTGATTTCCATGCCAAGACTGTTACCTTGGCGATGATAGAGTTGCCTAGATTGGAGTAGAAGGGGTCGCTTGTCAGTGCATCTAGCCGGGTTATCTCTTTCTGAAGGCTCGACATATGGTCAAGAAGAGTTGTTTGGCTTATCTAGCTTATGTTCGGGATACTACCACAGAGACTCTAGCAATTGATTCAGTACCCGTAGTCTCGGAGTTCTCAGATGTATTTCCTTCTGATATTCTAGGCACGCTACCAGATCGTGATATCGATTTCTGTATTGATTTGGCTACAGGTCCTCAGCCTATATCTATTCACTGTACTTTATGGCTTTGAAAGAGTTGAAGGAGTTGAAAGAACCACTTGAGGAGTTTTTAGCAAAGGGGTTCGTTAGGCCAAGTGTATCGCCTTGGGGTGCACCAGTGTTATTTGTGAAAAAGAAAGATGGGACTATACAGATATGCATTATTACCACCAACTGAACAAAGTTACCATTAAGAACAAGTACCAGCTGCTGCAAAATGATGATTTGTTTGACTAGTTGTAGGGTACTAGGGTGTTCTCTAAGATCAACTTGAGATCGGGGTAGCATTAGTTGAAGATTCGGATTTAGATGTTTCAAAGACTGTTTTTCATACTAAATATGGCCATTATGAGTTTCTAGTGATGTCCTTCGATTTGACCAACGCCCCAATGACGTTTATGGATTTGATGAACAAGATGTTCAGGCCATACATTGACTCATTTGTCTTTGTCTTTATTGATGACATTTTGATCTACTCACGTAGCATGGAGGAGCACAAGCAGTATTTGAGAGTGGTGTTGTAGACCTTGCGGGAACAGAAGTTATATGCTAAGTTCTCCAAGTATGAGTTTTGGCTAGATTCTATAGCATTCTTGGGCCATAATTTATTAGGCGAGGGTATTAAGGTGGATCCCAAGAAGATTGAGGCAGTTTAGAGTTGGCCTTGTCTCGCTTCAGCGACTGAGATCAGGAGCTTCTTGGGGTTAGCAGGTTATTATTGCCGATTTGTGGAGAGATTCTCATTTATTGCATCACCCTTGACTAGATTGACCCAGAAGGGTGCTCCATTCTATTGGTCCGATGATTGTGAGGCAAGATTTCAAAAGCTCAAGACAGCTTTGACTACGGCACATGTTCTAGTGTTGCCTTCCGGTTCGGGGATGTATATTGTGTATTGTGATGCTTCACGTGTTGGTTTGGGTTGTGTATTGATGTAGAAGGGGCGAGTTATTGCATATGCTTCATGTCAGCTGAAGCCCCATGAGAAGAATTACCTTGTATATTATTTGGAGTTGGCTTGCAGCATTTGTTCAAGCAAAGGGATATCAATTTGAGGTAACGCAGATGGATTGAGTTACGTAAGGATTATGATATCACCATTCTTTATCATATGGGCAAAGAGAATGTAGTTGCGGATGCCTTGAGCAGAAAGGCAAAGAGTATGGGTAGTTTGGCATTCATTTTAGTAGAGGAGAGGCCATTAGCTTTGGACATTCAGTCATTGGCTAACATACTTGTGAGGTTGGACATTTTAAAGCCCAACCGAGTTCTTGCATGTGTTGTTGCCCAGTCTTCACTATTGGAGCATATCAAGGCCCGCCAATTTGATGATTAACATTTGTTGGGGTTTAGATAGACGGTACTACAGGGTGGTTACAAGGAGGTAATATAGGCGAGGATGGTGTTCTGCGACTCCAGGGCCATCTATGTGCTCCTAATGTCGATGGCTTGAGGGAGAAGATTCTAGAGAAGGTACACAGTTCTCGGTATTCTATTCATCCAGGTGCTACAAAGATGTATCGTGACCTGAGGCAACATTATTGGTGGCGACAGATGAAGAAAGACATAGTGGAGTATGTTGCGAGGTATCTAAATTGCCAGCATGCTAAGTATAAGCACCAGAGGCCATGTGGCCTACTCCAGCAAATGACTATACCTGAGTGGAAGTGGGAGCTATAGACTTCGTAGTTGGGTTGATGCGGACCTTGCAGAAGTTTGATGGAGTTTGGGTCATTATCGACAGGCTGGCCAAGTCAACACACTTCATTCCGGTTGTAAGTACGTATACTTCAAAGAGGTTAGCCCATATGGATATTCAGGAGATAGTTCGGTTGCATGGTGTGCCCGTTTCCATCATATCAGATAGAGGCCATCAATTCACTTCACATTTCTGGAAAGCAGTACAGATTGAATTGGGGACCTTCATAGATCTTAGCACAACATTTCATCCACTGACAAACAGGCAATCAGAGCGAATAGTTCAGATCTTGGAGGGCATGCTCAAAGCATGTGTGATTGACTTTGGAGGGCAGTGGGATTGATTCTTTCCCTTGGCCTAATTTTCTTATAACAATAGTTATCAGTCCAGTGTCGACATGGCTCCATTTGAGGCTTTATATGGTCAGCGATGTCGTTCTCCCGTCAGGTGGTTTGAGTCCGGCGAGGCTAAGTTATATGGTACTGATTTGGTGAAGGATTCCTTGGAAAAGGTAAAGTTGATTTAGGAGTGACTTCACACAGCACAGTTCAGACAGAAGAGTTATGCGGATTAGAAGGCACATGATTTATCATTTATGGTAGGCAAGAAGGTTCTCTTGAAAGCCTCGCCGATGAAGGGGATCGTGAGGTTCGAGAAGAAGGGAAAGTTGAGCCCAAGTTTTATAGGCCCATTTGAGGTATTTAGACGAGTTGGGGAGGTTGCTTATGAGATTTATTTGCCTCCCAGTATATTGGGAGTTCATCCGGTTTTACACATGTCTATGCTCCGGAGGTATCATGCCGACTTGTCACATGTGTTATACTTCAACACGATTAAGTTAGATGAGAGCCTGCATTATGAGAATGAGCTAGTTGTCATTGTTGATAGGCAGGTTCGCCGGTTGAGGTCCAAGAATATTTATGTAGTAAAAGTTTAGTAGAGGGGCCAACCAGTCGAGGAGGCAACTTGGGAGGCCGAGAAGGACATGCGGGGCAGATATCCACACTTATTCGGCACTCGATGTACGATTCTAGACCCGTTTGAGGACGAACGTTTGTTTAAAAGGTGGAGAATGTAATGATCAGACCGGTTGTTTTTCTTTCTAGAACCTTGTTCCCCTAAATAAGACTCCCCGTATGTGCTTTTATTATTTAATAACTTGCAGGGACAGCTAGTTCAGGATTTGGAGAGTTCGGGTTGAAATTGAAAAGCTTGGTTCCATGGTTTGGCTTTAAAAGGCTAAGTTTGACTTCGCTCAACGTTTTGAATAAACGACCTCAGAATCGGGATTTGATGGTTCCAATAGGTTCATATGATGATTTCAAACATGGGTGTATGTTCGGATCGGGTTTAGGACGAATAAATGTTGGCTCTTTTAAGGTTTTAAAGTTCTTTAAATTTTGTTTAGAGTAGGTTTTGGTGTTATCAAGGTCCAATTGAAATTCTGAGATCGGGAATAGTTCTGTATGGTGGTTTAAGACTTACACGCAAAAACTTTGGTGTCATTCTGAGTGGTTTAAGTATGTTTCGGCGCGTTGGGAGTAAGTTAGAAGAACTTGAAGTTCATATCTTTGATTCAATTGGTTTGAGGTGTGATTCTTAGTTTTAATGTTGTTTTGTGCATTCTGAGTGTTTGAGCAAGTTCGTTTTGTGATTTCAAACTTATCGATACATTTGGGCGGGGCCCCTGGGTATTAATCGGACGAGGCTCTAACTAAGTTTGGACTTGAGGGGAAAGCTGAAGCTTTCAGCTTCTGGTGTAAACGCACATACGCGTGGCCAGCTATAGGTGCAAGCTCGTAGAAGCGAGTTACGAGCCGCAGAAGCGGACCAGTAGAGGCTGCCTAGAAATCGCAGGCGTGAAGGATTTTGTGCACATGCGAGTCTGCATGTGCGATGGCAGTGATAGCAGTAGCGGCCAAGTCCGCAGGCGCGGAATGAAAGACGCAGCAACGGACGCGCAGGAGTGGCCCCAGGCCCGTAGGTGTGAGGTTTGGTCAACTGGGGAGGACAACACCTCTGAGGATTTCTTTGCAAAAGCGGTACCGTAGGTGCGGCAGTGGCGCCGCAAGTGCAAAAATTGTAAAATGTAGAACACTTTATTTAATATGGGACTTAAGCATTTTCGACTCATTTCTTACTCTCCTTGAGGCGATTTTGGAGCTGGTTAGAGAGGGATTTTCACTAGCTAATTAGGGTAAGTAATTTTATCTAATGTGAGTTAAATACATAGTTCCTGGGTAGATTTTAACATGTAAATTAGTGAAAATCATAGGTTTAGATGAAAAACCTAGGGTTTTGGTAAAAATGGGATTTAACCACGAATATGGTTATGTAATTTAGTGAAAATTATATATTTGAGTTCATGAGGTTATGGGTAACAACTTTCTTCAAAAAAATTTAGAATTCGGGCATGTGGGCCCATGGGTGAATTTTGAGAATTCTTCAATTGGGGTTGGGTAATCACTTTGATAGTTAGGATATGAACTTTTGAACATGTATTGACTATTTTATGTAATATTTGACTAGTTTCGAGTCATTTGGCACCGAATTGAGGATTTAAGCACAATCTTGGACTGGAAAGTAGGCTTTGAGACGAGGTAAGTCTCTTTTCTAACCTTGTAAGAGGGAATTAACCCCATAAGTGAATTGACTAATATGTGCTTCTATTTGTGGGGGTACGTGCGCACGAGGTGACGAGAATCCATACGTAGCTACTAATTATGCTTATGTCCAGGTAGTCTAAGACCCAAACCATGTTATACTTGCGATATTTGCACCCTACTTGCTACTTTAATTGCTTAAATCATATTGGAACTGGATAAAGGAGTTGTAAAAGGTTAAATTTCATTTTCTTGAATTTTTGGACGGGTCACTTGATCGTTATTGAGAATTGTTGTTTCTTTGAATATCAGCCTCTTAAGAGATCTTGAATCGGCTGTTTATAAAATATTTTCTCTTCTCGTGGAGTGGGCCGAACGCCTCGGTAGAAGATAGATGCATCTATGATTCATGTCGTTCGACCTTCGGTAGTGTAGAGTTGTCACAATCCAAAAATGACCCAGTCGTGATGGCACCTATCGTGAAACTAGGCTAGCCGACACTTTTCCAATTTAATCCATTTCATTTAAAACTCAAGAAACCATTTTTCAACTGAAATCTGATAAAGAGTTATAAATTCAAAATCAAACAAACTGGAAAAATACAAGCCCGACCTTGGGTGTCACTAAGTCATGAGCCATGCTACAATAGTTTCGAAACAAGACAAGACCAAATAGTCTTAAAATAGCAACAAATTACTAATAGGAAGATAGAGAAGGAGAAAAGCGGATGTGCGAATCGCCAGGTAGCTACCTTGCTGTCTCCGTGAAGTCCACGACCGGAATAGTCAACAGCCGCTATCGTGCCCTGAGATAGCTGGATTTGCACACAAGGTATATGGGGTAACGTGAGTACACCAACTCAGTAAGTAATAAGTCCAAACTATGGACTGACAGGTAGTGACGAACCAAACCTCAATAGGTAATGCAATTAAGTTGTACAGAAAAGTATACATGTTTGTTGTTCAAGTAAAAACTCAGCAGTAAATAAATACAATCTGAACAGTACGGAGTATAAAGCTTCGGCTGCATTGCCAAATTTCCAAACTCTCCGATAACCATCCGAAATCATACCGAGGCTCTCGAGACCTCAACCAAACACGCCAACAAGTCATATACCACTATTCAAACTTATTCCAACCTTCAGAACACTCAAAACAACATCGAAACACCAAATCACCCTCGGATTCAAGCCTAAGGATTTCAAAACTTCCGAATTCCGCAACCGATCCAAAAACCTATCAAACCTCATCCGAATGACCTGAAATTTTGCACACACGTTACAACTGATACCACGTACCTACTCAAATTTCCGAAACTCCATTCCAACCCCGATATCAAGATTTCCACTGCCGATTGGAAAATGCCAAATTTTCAATTTCGCCAATTCAAGCCTAAATCTACCACATACCTCCAAATTATTTTTCGAACACGCTCCTAAGTCCAAAATCACCTAACAAAGCTATCTGAACTATCAGAATGCACATCTGATAACTTCTACACATAAGTCAACATCCGGTTGACTTTTGCAACTTAAACTTCCAAATAAGAGACTAATTGTTTCATTTCATTCCATGACCACTCTGAACACAGAACAACCAATATGATATGATAAAATATAGCTGAACAACACATAAGGAAGCAAAAACATGAGAAATGGAGCAGTAACTCATGAAATGGCCGGTCGGGTCGTTACAAGAGTTTAAATATTGTATGTTGGATCGGGTCGTTCGGCCTCGGTATAATTTGTGTGTAATAAATTCTTGGAGCCCAATTATAGTTGTTATTGCTTCATTGGCTTAAGATATTAAATTTTTAAATGATGGAAATGAGACTAGGATAACTATTACTGAAAGATATGTTTATTATTTCCTGTTAATAAGTTTTCAACTATATTTATGTAATTCATGCTTAATTATAATTTCGGTATTTTCTTGTTAGCCCATAGTAAGTGTCAAAGTCGACCCTTAATTACTATTTCTTCGAGGTTAGACTGGATACTTACTGGGTACATGTTGTGTATGTACTCACGCTACACTTCTGCCCTAATCGTGTAGGATCTGAAGCACGTGCATCTGGATATCAGTCCAACACGTATCCTTGATTACTACGAGGCTTAGCGGTGAGCTGCCTTCTGAGCCCGTTCTGTAGCAGCCGAAGTCTTTCTTTTGCTAGTATTTTTTATCTATTTCACTTCAGACAATATGTAGTATTCTTTTGTATTTTCTACTAATAGCTACACTTGTGACACTAGGTCTTGGAGATTTATGCTAGTAGACACTTGATGATTTTGGGTTATTTTATTTATCTCACTTTCTTTAAAAATTTTGATCTCTCATTTTTATTAAATTCTTACTGCCTATTTATACACAAACTAAAAATCAACTATTTTAAATTTCTAAAAGAAATGATCACAACGTTAATTCACTATTGACTTGCCCAACAGTAACGTTGGGCGCCATCACGGCCTATAGAAGAAATTAGGTCGTGACCGAATTGATATGATCTAAAAATGACAAAGAGATAAGATTAAAATTAATATTTAGCGATTGAAATTGGAGAATATAACAAGTCTGGCTCCGAACTCAGTGTCTCTAAGAGCGCAAATGAGAATAATGACAAAACAAAAGAAAACTGTTAATTTCATCACAAAATAGTAAAATGTAGCCTTTTTTATATAATGTTTCCTGTCTTTATAATGGTTGTTGAGCCTGTTATTTATAACTCTATCTAGGGTAGCAAGATCTTAGGATCAAGTCCCTCTTAAATGGTAATAAAAGAGTCATTGATGTGCATGTAACAGTTGACCTTGAATGAAAATATTCTGTACAATGGCCACTTATTTATTGTTAACGAATATTCTCCCATTGAATATTTTTCGGCGACAGACCTTTGAACTTCTACCACCAACTACGCTCCCTTCGAGATTTACCCAGTATCAATTATATTTGCGGTATCCAGTATTGGTTGTTTCCTGACTTGCCATTTGCTTATCTTCTGTTTCACGTGTCATGTTACCATTCGACCATCCGTTGTAAATCAATTTTACCCCATACGAATTATCCCCCTACTTTTCGGTGACATACTTTAATATTACCGAAAAATTGGTGAAGATTCCTTTCTTGGCAGAAAAATTCCTGAATAGTCTCTGGCGCTTGAAAGGACACACATCTTCTCGCATTTAATACCCCGAACACGTGTTGCCCCACGATTCAGCAAATATCTTTGCCGGTTTTCGAGGTAATCATTGTAAGCACGTGATTTTTGCCCAATATGAGAATTACTCCCAAAAAATTCAAAAATAAAATGATTTTTCTTTGGTGTGCAATTTTGTGATATTTTGAATAATTATTTGTATTTGTCTGTGCATGTTTATTTGCTAAATTAATAAAAAATACAAAAATATGTCGCATTTTGCATGTAGGATTTAATTCTACAATTGTTAGTAATTAAATTTGTTTTACAAAAATTAAAAATTACAAAAATAGGCATCGTTTGCATTTTTAGCATTTAATGTCCAAATATACAATTTTATGCTTAATTATTACTTAATTGTGCGTTAATTGTTATTGGGAGTTAATTTGCGCTTTTATAACTTAATTTAATTCTTAATAATAGTTTAAGTATTTTTATAATTTAGTTTTAGAGAAATAAAAGAAGAAAAGAGAGCGAAAATATAAAGAAAGTCGGAATTGGGCCTCTTCTTCGATTTCAAGCCATAGGCCCAAAAAATGGCCCAATCTTCCCTACGACCCAGTCCATTTCGAACTGGGTCGACCCAGTCCATAACCCAACACCCCTATCTTACAACAAAACAAAACAAAAAAAAATAAACCAAGAAAACCCTAAAAATCTAAACCATCCGCCCCCTCTCCTATCTTCTTCTTCTTCCTCAAGCTCACCTCCCTTCCAACCATGGCTGCCCCTCTCCCATTCCCTTCATCCTCACATCACACTCACACACACACTCACCAAACACCTCCAAGCTGACCTCCCATGAACGACCTCAAGAACCTAAGCGACCAAAGCTCCATCGAGCTTCGTCATCCATGGCGAGCTCAAAGCTCGACCATAGCTGCCCTCAACTTCACGTCCAAGTAGACCAGTACGACGAGGTGGAGCTCGATGTCCATGGCTGCTCGAGTTGGAGCTCGACGAACTGCTGTTGCTGCTCACACAGCTGCTTCAGCTGCTCACACAGCTGCTTCAGCTGCCTTCGTCCCCGTCGGCTTCGTCGCAGCTACTTCTCCTCCTTCCTTCGAGCTACTGCTGCCACGATGCTGCTCACTTCATCGTTCCAACTGCTCCAGCTCCTCCGTTGCCGCGAACGCTGCCAGCCGTTGCCGCTGCTACTGCTTCCTCCGTCGTGCCGCTGCCATGGTTGTCGCTACTACTGCTTCAACTTACTTCTGCCGCTGCTCGCGTTTCATGGCCAGTTGCGGGCTGCTTCTACTTCTTCTTCGTGTTCGTCGTGTGGTCGAGCTTTGGTCGAGAGTCGTCGAAACAGTCCGTATGTATGTTGTTCGATTCGGTTAGTAGATTTTTTTTTTGAGTTTTATTTTATCCGTATTTTTTGTTTTGATATTTTCGAATCTAAAATCCGCAAATGTTTGTTTTGTTCATGTCTATGGTTAGATACTTGATTTTTGTTTGTTGTTCATCGTTGAAATAATTTTCTAGTGTGTTCATGTGTGTTGTTGAATTAATTTTCAGATTTCAAATGGAAATTAATTAATTTGTTTCATGTTGTTATATATTTTCCAGAAAATTATTAATGTTGTTTGAGTCATTGAAATCCGTCATGTTTGTTGTTTTTTAAAAAAAAATAGATTCATTCATGTTCATACTTTGTTTGGATGATCTTGAATCCGAATTTTGTATAGTTTGATTTCTTGTTTATCATTTATGATTATTTCTTGAATTGGTCTCATAATCTTGTTTAAAGTTTAATATAAGAATTGTTTGTTGTAATGTTGTTAGAGTAGTTGATTTTAAGTTCAATATTATTGAATTTAGAAATCTAAATATACTTGTTTGTTGTTGTTGTTGAATCCGAAAATAGGATTGTTTGTTGCTAAAATATTGTTCAATCAAATTTTAGTTGTTCTTTGTTGTTCAATTTGTGTTCATGTGATTTGTTGTTGAAATGTTGTTGAAATCATGTTCATGTGATTTGTTGTTGAAATGTTGAAGAAATCATGTTCATGAAATTTGTTGTTTGAACATTGTTAGAAATTAATCATATTGTCTATATTTTGGTTAAGTTTGATTAAATGATGTGTTATAGCTGATGGGTAGTTTGGTAATTTGTAGTACATTCAGGGGTAGTTTGGTAATTTCAGTAAGGTCGGAGGGGTAGTTTAGGAATTGTACATTTTGTAATTGTTTATATGAAGCATGAGGGACAAAATGTAATGGGGTGGGTTGTGATATAGTTATTTAATATAAAGGGGGACAAGACAAAATTTAGTGGGGGAATCTTGTATTATTTTATGTTAGGCATGGGGGACAAAATATAATGGGGTGGTGTGATATGTTTATTTAATGTAATGGGGATGAGTGGGAAGATAATGGGTTGGGTAGAGAAAAAGTATTGATTTTAATTAATTGAAAGATTTATGGGATGGGTTATAAGAAGTCTTGAAACACAAGAAGACAGATACGAGAGAATACAGAAGAGAAAGAACGAATTTGAACAGAAAGAAAATAAGAGAGAGAAAAAAAAGGCTGAACATTTAAGAGAGAGAAAATTCCGAAAATTATTTAAACTTTCAAAAAAAAAATTATAAAAATATCTTTTGCTTTCTTTCATTGTTTGAAATCAGAATTAATTGTTTTTCATCAAAGCTTAAAGCTTTTGTTTTGAGATTAATACTCCACCGGTTTGCAAACTCTGTTCCTGGGTTGTTACTGCTATTGGACTTTTGTTGCTGTGCTGTATTGTTATTACTGCGTGGCTGACTTTCTTCTTCTTATATTGGCAATACCAGGTACACAACTGTAATTTTGGCATTTTGTAAGCTGAAATGAAGAACGGAATGTTAAATTTTTAATTTAGTTTTAATTTTTTTTGTATTGTATTTAGATTATTCATGTATTATTATTCTGTCAATCACTGTCATTTGGCATAATTAGACATGTTATAGCGATATATTAAATAACGCCTTAACCGGATTATTAGGAAATATATTCAAGACGGATTACTAATTAAAACTGTTTAATAATCAAAATAGAAGAAATAACGTAAAAAATGGCGTTATTGAATCAGTTTGGGCAAAAATTGATTAATTCATTATTCATAAGGTTTTCTTTTTAGTTAATTTCAGTTAAAACATGAATTAATTTGCGAATCAAGTATTAGGACATGATGTGAATTAAAACAAAGTTAGTTAAGTTTAAATTGTTTAACTTCTAGAAATATGGTTTAGTAATCAAGTTTTTTTTTTAATTTTCAGTATTTGTAAATAATTAATTTCAATAAGCTTAAGTCATACTAACAATATGTTTTAATCTAATTATGGGATAATTAGTTTTTTTTTTTTTACTTTTTGGGAAATTTCATGTTGTTCGTAATTATCATTTTAGTAATATTACTTTCCATTAATATTTGTTTTGAATTAGTAATTAATATGTTATATGTAGAGATTGACTTCATAATTATGGACAAACTTAGTAATAATAAAGATGTAGTCATTAAAGGGTATTCATAAAATAAGGGAGGATCTCGCTAACAAATAAATACATATAAATAATACAAAAAATTGCAGTCCTCCAATCTTATTTATTTATTTATTTATTTATTTTTATATAAGAAATTACCTAGATTTCAAGATGGGCGATTTAGTAAAATTCACGGTCTTACCTAATAATATCATAACGCGTAGTATTTTGGCGCATATTTAATAAGGTTATTTTCTTGAATACGGGTGTACATTTATGTAACCCAAATCACGATCTTGACGAAGTCAAAATGCGTCAACAAATCACGCGTGCACTGGTTGTGGCGTGGCTCGAGATGCGTTTTCACGACGTTGCAATTTTGTATAAAATAAATAATGATAAAAGCGGTTTTTAAAAGTTAAATTTGCACATAAGTTTATAATACGTATTATATCAGATAGTCAAGCCAAATATAACAGTTGAGCGACCGTGCTAGAACCACGGAACTCGGGAATGCCTAACACCTTCTCCCGGGTTAACAGAATTCCTTATCCGGATTTCTGGTTCGCGGACTGTAATACAGAGTCATTCTTTTCCTCGATTCGGGATTAAAATTGGTGACTTGGGACACCCTAAATCTCCCAAGTGGCGACTCTGAAATAAATAAATAAATCCCGTTTCGATCGTCCTTTAATTGGAAAAACTCCCTTGTACCCTAGCGGGGGCGGAAAAAGGAGGTGTGACAATCATGACGTCTATAACTTCCTTACTACTCAACATTTTTATTTCTTCACTGTTACTACTTTCATAAGCCTTTATTCCTTTTTGCATCAACTTAGAAACTTTTCCATTTTCTTCAACTTTCTCAACAAAAAATTTATTGACCTTTTGTTACCATGGCTTCTTTTGTTGCTTTCTTCGTAAAAATTGGTCTTCTCTTCAGTGGAGGCCTAAAGAAATAAGTACAAGGAGGTTGAAGTCGATTCTAATCCTCCTACACTTACCACCGTCATACCACATCATCTTAGCACTGCAAATAACTTTCAGGAGAAGGCTCATTCTGCATCTTCACGAACTTGGCAAGTTATTAGGTATCCCTCCTCCATTCGCCCTTCTAGTATCTCAACTATGAAAGAGGACTATAACTGCCCCAATCTTGAAATCCTCGCCTCAGATATGATAGAGCGAGTTATGTTCTCCAAGAATGGGTTTACATGTGTCTATATGTATCCCTTTACCTTGGATCCATTAACCCTGGAGTCGAGTGAAGGGCTCGATCCAATAATTTTAGAGTTTTGCCACCAGCATCAGGTATGCTTAGCACAAGTTGGAACATCTATATGGCGGACAGTGTACTATCTTCGCTAACTATGCTCAGAGACCGGGGAAACCCTAACCCTTGCACACCTAATGAACATTTACTCCCCAAAATTTTCTGTTGGGGAGTAATAAACTTTAGCAAACATGGCCACCACACTCTTTTCACCAGCATGGACGATGACAATGATCATGGATGGATGGAATGATTCATCTTCATTGCTACCAGGTACATCATCCTAGCCAAAACTCCAACTTTTCCCGAGTCCTGAAATTGTTTTCATAAGTTTTCAGTCATTCACTTCCTTGTTTCATAAAAATATTGTTTCTCGTTGTTGCTGATTTTCTCGTTTCTTTCATTTCAGATATTTGATAGAAATCACCACAGGTTTAAGGCCTGAATTAGTGGGTTTAGAAAATTCTGGAAATCATGACTCCAAAATCCCGCCGGTGAAAGGAAATGACCCCTAAATATGGGTGGAAGGCCAAGCATCATGGTAAGTCAAGCTCTCTTTACTTTTATCCTTGCTCAAACACATAAAATCTTCATGAATAAACTACTAACTTTATTTTTGGCTTGATACAGGACTTCCGGGGGGCTCTGTCACCTGCCCCGAGGTCGACGCCTTAGTTGATCCTGAAGAGGCCATGAGGTCACTGCAAAGTTCCTTTGCCCGAAGCAGAGCTCGCGGATCTACTTCCGGTGAGGGTGCCTCTCCTTGAAGTCCCCATGCCGAGAGCAAAAAACCAATAAGAAGACGCTCCTCCTCGGCCAGGACTCAAGAGAAGAGGGCAAAGAAAGCGCCATCCGAGCCAGCCATAGTGGTCCTCGTTGATAATGGGGAATCCAATGATGAAGAGACTTTCAAGGAGAAAAGGATCATCATCAGCTCAATCGGATTCTCAAACGGGGGAGCTTCGAAACTCGATGTCAGATGAAGTTGAGGCCCTTTGGGGTGAGATGGGCTTTGTCAAGAATGTTGATTATCACTTCCCAGCCCCCAATGTTGCCTCTGGTCTAAGGAGTTCGGAATCTGGGCCTCTTCTGCCTTCGACCACTGAGCAAATAGTAATCAACACTTCTTCTGCCACTGTTGTTTCTTCACCTTTTACACCATGGGTTCACGCCCGTCGACATCAGCTGCTCCTCCTCGGTCTCCCGAGCACAGGAACTTGGGGAGAAACTATGCTATACCTTCTCAGGACCCCCAAGGGAGGCAAAGTGCCACCCTTTCGATTTCATAGGATTGTCACGTCCTCTCGATGCCGGTGGAGCTTGCCAATTATATGAAGCCACTAGCTTCGATGAAAGATTGGAAGAAAATGCGCTCTCTTTTAAGGGAGTGTCTCATAAACAATTCCATGCATAATGCAACGCATGTATCGTACTAGAGGTCCAGAATCGGTAGTGAAGCCACCTTCCTCTACCAAGGAAATGTAGATCCATCTCTCCCTTTGGGTTCTGGCAGCAATGATGTATAACCTTTTTTATGTATTTTGTAACTATGCCAAATCTTTAGCCGAGTTTGGCACCTGATAAATAAATAAAGAATTGTTTTCTTAAGTGTTGTGCAAAAATATTCCTAGTATGTTTGATCGATTAAAGCTTTAGGTTTCATCCGATAGCTTTTGATTACGGGCATAAACTCTTCCGAAATCTACCCTTTACTATGAGGGTTTCATAAGATAGGGCCCTTATGTTTACAATGCTCTTGAAGAGGATGTCTCGTGTTCATTCCGGCACAAGCATTTAAAGTTTTATTTAACTTTCAAACGATAAAATTAACTCATCATTTGGACAAGAAATAAGATAAAAGTAAAATGACTTTATTTTATTCCTTCTATCTTTAAAAGTATATAAACATTCATCTACTAAAGTAATAAAATTGTCAATACATGTGGCTAACTTGTACAACTTATTTCTATTATCATGCATTCCTTGGCCCTGATGAGATATTATTTATCCCGGTTATAACAAAATCTGGTTTCCGTGGCACTCTTGGTGTCGTATCAGATATTATTCCCATTAATGTTCGAATGCAAAGCAAGCGAATTCGAACACTGAAAATTTTACTTCATCGGTGGAAACAATTTGTGAATGGTTAAATAATCCATTTTTAATGATGAAAGGCAAAGCTTGTTGTCGTACCAAATATTATTTAATCATCCACATAGTCGTTTGCCACCGATATGAAAATAATAGTGCCTTGATATCTAAATGTCTTTCCTTTGCTAGTGATGCTTCTGTAACGACCCGACCAGTCGTTTTTCCTTTTAGAACTCCATTCCCTTAAATAAAATTTTCCGTACTTGCTTTAACTAATTAACAACTTGCGGGGATGGTTGGTTTGGGATTTGGACGAGTTTGGAGTGAAATATGCTCATTTGATTCCTAAGGATTTTCTAAAAAAAGGCTAAGTTTGGCTTTGGTTAATGTTTTGAGCAAATGGACTCGGATTCATAATTTTACAATCTCGGAGGGTCCGTAGGAAAATATGCGACCTGGGCATATGACTGGAATCGAATTCCGAGGTCCCTAGCCCGAGTAATGAATTTTTATTAGAAATTATTAAACTAAAATTCAAAGGATTTAAAGAAGCTAACTAATGATTGATCACATGGGTATCGGGCAATTATGTTGGTTCTAGAGCCCGGTACAGGTACAAAATAGCATTTAATACTAGCCCGCAAAATTTGGTGTCAGTCCGAGTAGTTTAAGGACGTTTCGGCTCGTTAGAGGAAAATTAAGTACTTGAAGTTCATAAGTTTGATTCAATTGGTTTTAGGGGGTGATTCTTAGATTTGGCATTGTTTCGGGCGTTTCGAAGGTTTGAGTAGGTTCGTTTCATGATTTCGAACTTGTCGGTATGTTCAGACAGGGCCCGGGAGCCCCGAGCGTCAATCGGACGAGGCTCGAGTGAAGTTTGAAATTTTGAGAATTGCTGAAGCATCTACTTCTGTCATAACCGCACCTGCGGTTGGTTGACCGCAGGTGCGAGACCGCAGAAGTGGTCCTTCTATCGCAGAAGCGGCCAAGGTAGTCCAGGCCAGGAACCGCAGAAGCGGCTCCACAGAAGCGGCTTCAAGACCGCTGAAGTGGTCCCAGCCCGCTTGGCCCATTTTCACAGATGCGGTCTCTTCCTCGCAGAAGCGGGACTGCAGATGCGACCCCCTGACCGCAGATGTAGAAATTGTTGAAGCACTGAGCTTCATTTAATATGGGTTCTAAGTCATTTTTACCACTTTTTACTCATCCATTGGCGATTTTGGGAGCTTTTGAGAGAAGACTTCCACCTAGCATCCTGAGGTAAGTCTATCCCACTAATTCTTAGTTTAATACTTGTGTCTTAGGTAGATTAAACACTAGAATTTAGTTAAAATCAAGGGGTTAGAGAAAAACCTAGGGTTTTAATAAAAGTTAGATTTAACCACGAAATTTATTATGAAATGAATTAGAAATCATATATTATTGATCCTTAGGTTATAGAGGACAACTTCCTTTGAAAAATTCCGGAATCCGAGCATGTAGGCTCGGGGTCAAATTTTAGGAAACTTGTGTTAAGGGTTGAGAAATTGCTTAAATAGCTAGAATATGATCTTGTGAGCTTATATTGACTAGTTCCAACCTCATTTAACTAGTTTTGAATCGTTCGTCTCCAAATTGAGAGTTCGGGCTCGTTCTTGGTATTGGGAGTGCACTTTGGAGCGAGGTGAGTCTTCTTTCTAACCTTGTAAAAGGGAATTGTCCCCATAGGTGTAATAATTGAATAATTGCTACTAAATGCGAGGACTACATACGCACTAGTTGATGAGAGTCCGTGCGTAGCTACTATTATGTAAATTGTCCGGGTAGTCTAGGACCCATACCATGCTATACTTGTGAATGTCTCTATATTGTCTTGCTAATATGATCACTTGGGGTATGCTAGAGACTTGGAAAGGAAGATAAGCGAATGTATACACTTGTTGGACACTTGTATGAATTTGTTTGAAGATAAATGTGCCTTCATGTGTTTTCTTGATATTAATTAATATTTGTGGATCGGGTCGATCGCCTCGGTAGAAATAGATGCATCTATGATTCGCGTTATTCGACCCTCTGGCAGTGCACAGTTTATTTTTTGTTGGATCGGGTCGTCGACCTTGGCATAATGTGCGCATGATATCTATGTGAAATCTTATCCATGACTTGATCTGCTAAATATTTGAGATGTAAATGGCTAATTGTAAAATTGTTAAGAATATGACTTATTTCATCTTGCTACAAACTATTGATCATTTGAGACTCCAATGCTTAGCATAACACTTCATTATATTATTTGACCTTAGTAAGTATCAAGTCGACCTCTCGTCTCTACTTCTTCGAGATTAGACGGGATACTTACGGGTACATATTATTTATCTACTCATACTACACTTCTGTACTTAATTGTACAGGATTGAGGAATGTACATCTGGCTATCAGTCTGGTGCGTGCCCCTGATTCATATTCCGAGACTTTCAGGAGAGGTTCCCCTTCCTGTGCCGTTCAGCAACTTGATGGAGTCTCTCTTTATTTATTTTTGTTGTCTATTCTATTTCGGACAGTGGGATGGATTTATTCTTTTGTATATTCTACTAGTTGCCCACAACTTGTGACACCAGGTCTTGGCACATACATTAGTAGACATTTCTTTTGGGTTGTATAATTATTATAGAATATTGCATACTATCACCTGTTTTTAAATTACAAATTAAGAAAGTGTTGTAACTGTTTTGGATAAGTAAAATAAGAATTTACTAATACTTCTGCGTTGGCTTGCCTAACAATGGTGTTGGACACCATCACGATCTGTTATGGAAATGGGTCATGACAATATGGTATTAGAGCACTAGGTTCACGTAGGTCTCATAAGTCATGGGCAAACATAATAGAGTCTTGCGGATAGGTACAGAGATATCTGTATTTATCTTCGAGAGGATGTAGGGTGTTAGGAAAAACTACTCTTTATTCATTTCCTATCGTGTAGTGGTTGGTATGCTAAATTTCCCTCTTTTATTCTCTCACAGATGGTGAGGACACGCATGGCTGATGTTCCAGACACGGGCGGAGCTTCTCCCCCCATTACTAGAGGCCGAGGCCGAGGCCAGGAGAGGGCACCGACCCGAGGTAGGGGACGAAGGCATCCCAGAGTTATCCCAGCAGTACCACCGGCAGATCCCATATGAGATCCTATAATCGAGGTGCATGGTGAGGTGCCCGCAGCTGAGCCTACCCCGACGGACTTTATGACAGCACCAAGATTCTAGGAGGTCATGGGCGGTATACTGCAGTTCATGGATTCTATGACTCAGGCTGGTTTATTTCCAGCAGATCCAGCTATATCACAGGCAGGAGGGGAGCACAGACCCTCAATATGTAGTTGCAGTGTATCAGACCCTCAATATGAAATTCAGTCTCTCAATATGTAGTTGCAGTGTATCAGACTTCGGGTGCACTACCCATATATAGGGCCCAGCCAGTAGTTGCAGTGGCGCCCCAGCCCAGACCAGCTGTGGATGGTAGCCCATAGAAGTTGTTGGATAGATGGACTAGACTTCACCCCCTGTCTTCGGGGGTGAGTTTCATGAGGATGCCAGACTTCATAGACAGGTGCAGGGACAGACTGCACAACATAAGTATATTGGAGTCGCATGGGGTTGACTTCACTACTTTTCAGCTAGAGGGCAGGGCCTATAGATGGTGGTAGTCTTATGTTCTTGGCAGGCCGGCGGGTTCCCCACCCCTCACTTGGGGTCAGTTCTCACAGTTATTCTTGTAAAGGTACATTCCACCCTCTGATAGGGAAGAACTGCGGTATCAGTTTGAGCATCTAGAGCAGGGTCAGATGTCTATGATCGATTATGAGGCGAGGTTATCCGAGTTGTCTCGTCATGCACTCATGATACTTCCCACTGATGCAGAGAAAGTGCAGAGATTTATTACGGGGTTGCACCCTGGTATTCGAGCTAGCATGGCCTGAGAGGTGGAGATGGGCACTGAGTATCAGCTAGTAGTAGAGATTACTTACAGGATTGAGGGATATCGCCAAAGGGGTAGAGAGCAGATTTAGCAGGACAAGAGGGCCCGGTTTTCGGGAGAGTTCAGAGGTTCCCCAGCCAGGGGTAGAGGTCACTTCGGGAGGGGTTCCGTATTCAGCACCACCACCACCTCCCCGAGGTTCTCCAGTGAGACCATATTTCAGTGCGATGCCGGAGAGTTCTTACCGCCTACCAGCTATTCAGGGTTCCTCCGGCGGTTATTCAAGTCCACAAGGTTCTTCTGATTCTTATTTCAGTGCTATACCGGAGAGTTCATACCATCCACTGGCTATCCAGGCTTCTTCCAGTGGGTCTACAGGCCATTAGGGTCAGTCATCAAGGCAGCAGGTCGTCGCACCACGGGGTTGTTTCGAGTGCGGAGACCTTGGTCATATGAGGAGATACAACCCCAGGCTTCGGGGCAAGGCAATATAACATGGTCATTAGCCTACAATTTTAGCATCGGCTGCCCCGCCACCTAGAGGTGGAGGGCAGACTGGTAGGGGCTGTCCTAAAGGTGGAGGCTAGGCAGGGAGAGGTCAGCGAGCTACTACTCAGTCAGGTGGAGGCCAGCCAGCCGGCACTCCGGCCAGATTCTATGCCCTTCCAGCTAGGCCAGATGCTATCATCACAAGTATTATTTCCGTCGGCGGTAGAGATGCTTCGGTATTATTTGATCCAGGGTCTACTTATCCATATGTATCATCTCTGTTTGATCATTTCCTAGTTATTTCTCCTAAGCCTTTGGGCACTCATGTTTATGTGTCCACTCATGTGGACGATTCTGTGGTTGTGGATCGAATCTACCGGTCCTGTGTGGTCACCTTCTGCGATTTTGAGACTAGAGTGGAACTCATGTTGCTTGACATAATCGACTTTGAGGTCATCCTGGGCATGGATTGGTTATCTCCATATCACGTCGTCCTAGATTGCCATGCCAAGACTGTTACTTTAGCGATGCCAGGGTCGCTAGGGTTGGAGTGGAAGGGTTCCATGGTTGATACGTCTAGCTGGGTTTCTCTTTCCTACAGGCTTGGAAAATGGTTGAGAACGGGTGTTTGGCTTATGTTCGGAACACCACTATAGAGTCTCTGACAATTGATTCAGTTCCAGTAGTTCGAGAGTTCGCGGATGTGTTTCCTTCTGATCTTCCTGGCATGCCACCAGATCGTGATATTGATTTTTGTATTGATTTGTCTCCAGGCACCAAGCCTGTATCAACCCCACCGTACCGTATGGCTCTGAAAGGGTTGAATGAGTTGAAGGAGCAGCTTGAAGAGTTGTTAGCAAATGGGTTTGTTAGACCCAGTGTACCGCCTTGGGGTGCACCAGTGTTATTTATGAAGAAGAAGGATAGGACTATGTGGATGTTCATTGCTTACCGCCAGTTGAACAAAGTCACCATCAAGAACAAGTATTCGTTACCTCATATCGATGATTTGTTTGACTAGTTGCAGGGTGCTAGGGTGTTCTCCAAGATTGACTTGAGGTTAGCGTATCATCATATGAAGATTCGGGGCTCGGATGTTCGAAGACTGCATTCCGGAGTAGATATGGCCATTATGAGTTCCTGGTGATGTCCTTTGCTTGACTAATACGCCAGCAACATTCATGGACTTGATGAACAAGGTATCCAGGCCTTACATTGACTCATTTGTCATCGTCTTCATTGACGACATCTTGATATACTCCCGTAGCCTGGGGGAGCACGAGCAACATCTGAGGGTAGTGCTTCAGACCTTGCGAGAGTAGAAGCTATATGCTAAGTTCTCCAAGTGTGAGTTTTGGCTTGAGTTAGTGGCATTCTTGGGGCATATTGTGTCAGGAGAGGGTATTAAGGTAGACCCCAAGAATATTGAGGTAGTTCAAAGTTGGCCACATCCTACTTCGATGACCGAGATTAGGAGTTTCTTAGGGTTAGTAGGTTATTACAGATGATTCGTGTAGGGCTTTTCATCTATTGTATCACCTCTGGCTAGATTGACCCAGAAGGGTGCTCCTTTCCATTGGTCCGATGATTTTGAAGTGAGCTTTCAGAAGAGCCTTAACTACAGCACTGGTTCTTGTGTTGCCTTCCAGTTCAGGGATGTATACGGTATATTGCAACGCTTCGCGCATTGGATTGAGGTGTGTATTGATGCAGGAGGGGCGAGTTATTGCCTATGCTTCATGCCAGCTGAAGGTTCATGAGAAGATTTATCCTGTGCACGATCTAGAGTTGGCCGCGATCGTTCATGCTCTTAAGATATGGAGGCATTATCTTTATGGGGTGTCATGTGAGGTTTATACTGATCATCGCAGCTTACATCATTTGTTTAAATAGAGGGATCTTAATTTGAGGCAGCCTAGGTGGCTTGAGTTACTGAAGGATTATGACATCACCATTCTTTATCATCCGGGCAAGGCAAATATGGTTGCGGATGCCTTAAGCAGAAAGTCAGAGAGTATGGGTAGCTTGGCATTCATTCCAACAGAGGAGAGACCACTAGCTTTGGACATTCAATCCTTGACTGACAGACTTGTGAGATTGGACATTTCGGAGTCCAGTAGAGTTCTTGCGTATGTTGTTGCTCAGTCTTCATTATTGGGGCAGATCAAGGCCCGACAGTTCGATGATTCATATTTGGCGGTTCTCAGAGAGACAGTGATTTAGGGAGGTGACAAGGAGGTTTCTATTGGCAAGGATGGTGTTTTGCGACTCCAGGGTCACCTATGTGTTCCTAATGTTGATAGTCTGAGGGAGAGAATACTAGAGGAGGCACACAATTCACGGTATTCCATTCATCTGGGTGCTACAAAGATGTATCGTGACTTGAGATAGCATTACTGGTGGCGGAGGATGAAGAAAGACATAGTGGAGTATGTGGTTAGGTGTTTGAATTGCCAGCAGGTCAAGTACGAGCACCAGAGGCCAGGTGGCTAACTTCAGTAGATGCCTATACTAGAGTGGAAGTGGGAGCACATTACTATGGATTTTGTAGTTGGCTTTCCCTGGACCTTGCAAAAGTTTGATGTAGTATGGGTCATCGTGGATAGATTGACCAAGTCGGCACACTTTATACTGATTGTGACTACTTACACTTCGGAGAGACTGGCTCAAATATACATTTGGGAGATAGTCCGGTTGCACGGTGTGCCTGTTTCCATAATATTCGATAGAGGCCCTCAGTTCACTTCTTGTTTCTGGAGAGCTCTTTGTGAGTTGGGGACCCTCGTGGAGCTTAGCACAGCATTTTCATCTACAGACCGATGGGCAGTCGGAGCGAACAGTTCAGATCTTGGAGGACATGCCTAGAGCATGCGTGATTGACTTCGGAGGATAGTGGGATCAGTTCTTTCCTTTGGCAGAGTTTGCTTACAACAACAACTATCAGTCCAGCATAGAGATGGCTCCATACGAGGCTTTATATGGTTGACGTTGTCGTTCTCCTATCGGGTGGTTTGAGCCTGGTGAGGCTAAGTTATACGGTACAGATTTGGTACAGAATGCCTTGGACAAGGTAAAGTTGATTTAGGAAAGGCTTCGCACAGCTCAGTCTAGATAGAAGAGCTATGCGGATCAGAAGGCACGCGATGTATCATTCATGGTTGGTGAGAAGGTTCTCTTGAAAATCTCGTCAATGAAAGGCGTTATGAGGTTCGGGAAGAAGGGCAAGTTGAGACCTAGGTTTATTGGCCCCTTTGAGGTGTTGAGGTGAGTTGGGGAGGTCGCTTACGAGCTTGTTTTGCCCCCTATCTTATCGGGAGTTCATCCGGTTTTTCATGTATCGATGCTTCGGAAGTATCATGTCGACTTGTCCCATGTGTTGGACTTCAGTACTATTCAGCTGGATGAGATTTTGGGTTATGAGGAGGAGCCAGTTGCCATTATTGATAGGCAGGATCGCCAGTTGAGGTCCAACAAGATTTCTACGGTGAGGGTCCAGTGAAGGGGCCAACCAGTCGAGGAGGCGACCTGGGAGTCCGAGGAGGACATGCGGAGTAGATATCCACATTTATTCAGCAGATCAGGTACTTTCCTATGTCCGTTGAAGGATGAACGTTGTTTAAGAGGTGGAGAATGTAATGACCCGACCGGTTGTTTTGCCTTTTAGAACCCCGTTCCCTTAAATAAAACTTCCCGCGCTTGCTTTAACTAATTTATGACTTGAGGGGATGGTTGGTTTGGGATTTGGAAGAGATTGGAGTGAAATATGCTTATTTGATTCCTAAGGATTTTCTAAAAAAAGGCTAAGTTTGACTTTGGTCAATGTTTTGAGAAAACGGACCCGGATTCATGATTTGACAGTCCTAGAGGGTCCGTAGGAAAATATGGGACTTGGGCATATGCCCAGAATCAAATTCCGAGGTCCCTAGCCTGAGTAATAAATTTTTATTAGAAATTGATAAACTGAAATTCAAAGGATTTAAAGAAGCTAACTAATGATTGATCATATAAGTATGGGGCTCGTATATTGGTTCCGGAGCCAGGTACAGGTCCAAAATAGCATTTAAGACTTGCCCGCAAAATTTGGTGTCAATTCGAGTAGTTTAAGGGCGTTTCGGCTTGTTAGAGAAAAATTAATAAATTGAAGTTCATAAGTTTGATTCAATAGGTTTTAGGGGAGCGATTCTTATATTTGGCATTGTTTCGGGCGTTCTGAAGGTTCGAGTAGGTCTGTTTCATGATTTCAGACTTGTCGGTATGTTCGGACGGGGCCTGGGAGCCCCGAGCGTCAATCGGACGAGGCTTGAGTGAAGTTGGAAATTTTGAGAAGTGCTGAAGCATCTGCTTCTGTCATAACCGCACCTACGGTTGGTTGACAGTAGGTGCAAGACCGCAGAAGTGGTCCCCCTATCGCAGAAGCGGCCAAGGCAGGCCAGGCCAGGAACTGCAGAAGCGGCTCCTAAGCCGCAGAAGCGGCTTCAAGACCGCAGAAGCGATCCCAGCCTGCTTGGTCTATTTTTGCAGATGCAGTCACTTTCTCGCGGAAACGGGACCACAGATGCGCAAATTGCTGAAGCAGTGAGCTTCATTTAATACGGTTTCTAAGTCACTTTTACCACTTTTCACTCCTCCATTGGCGATTTTGGGAGCTTTAGAGAGAAGACTTCCACCTAGCATCTTGAGGTAAGTCTATCCCACTAATTCTTAGTTTAATACTTGTGTCTTAGGTAGATTAAATACTAGAATTTAGGGAAAATCAAGGGGTTAGAGAAAAACCTAGGGTTTTAATAAATGTTAGATTTAACCACGAAATTTGTTATAAAATGAATTAGAAATCATATATTATTGATCCTTAGGTTATAGAGGACAACTTCCTTTGAAAAATTCTGGAATCCGGGCACGTGGGCCCGGGGTCAGATTTTAGGAAACTTGTGTTAAGGGTTGAAAAATTTCTTAAATAGCTAGAATATGATCTTGTGAGCTTATATTGACTAGTTCCAACCTCATTTAACTAGCTTTGGATCGTTTATCTCTAAATTGAGAGTTCGGGCTCGTTCTTGATATTGGAAGTGCACTTTGAAGCGAGGTGAGTCTCCTTTCTAACCTTGTAAGATAGAATTGTCCCCATAGGTGTAATAATTGAATAATTGCTACTAAATGTTGGGGCTACGTACGCACTAGGTGACGAGAGTCCGTGCGTAGCTACTATTATGTAAATTGTCCGGGTAGTCTAGGACCTGTACCATGCTATACTTGTGAATGTCTCTATATTGTCTTGCTAATGTGATCACTTAGGGTATGCTAGAGACTTGGAAAGGAATATAAGCAAATGTATACATTTGTTGGATACTTGTATGAATTTGTTTGAACATAAATGTGCCTTCATGTGTTTTCTTGATATTAATTGATATTTGTGGATCGGGCCAATCGCCTCGGTAGAAATAGAGGCATCTATGGATCGTGCCATTCGACCCTCTGGCAATGCACAATTTATTTTCTGTTGGATCGGGTCGTCGACCTCCACATAATGTGCGCATGATATCTATGTGAAATCTTATCTATGACTTGATCTGCTAAATATTTGAGATGTAAATGGCTTATTGTAAAATTGTTAAGAATATGACTTATTTCCTCTTGCTACAAACTGTTGATCATTTGAGACTCCCATGCTTTGCATAACACTTCATTATATTATTTGACCTTAGTAAGTATCAAGTCGACCTCTCGTCTCTACTTCTTTGAGATTAGATGGGATACTTACGGGGTACATATTGTTTATGTACTCATACTACACTTCTGTACTTAATTGTACCGGATCTGAGGCGGGTACATCTGGCTATCAGTCTGGTGCGTGCCCCTGATTCATAGTCGGAGACTTCCACGGTGAGGTGCCCCTTCCTGTGCCATTCAGCAGCTTGATGGAGTCTCTCTTTATTTATTTTTGCTTTCTATTCTATTTCGGATAGTAGGATGGATTTATTCTTTTGTATATTCTACTAGTTGCCTACAACTTGTGACACCAGGTCTTGGCACACACATTAGTAGACATTTCTTTTGGGTTGTATAATTATTATCGAATGTTGCATACTATCACCTATTTTTAAATTGCAAATTAAGAAAGTGTTGTAACTTTTTTGGATAAGTAAAATAAGAATTTACTAATATTTCCGCGTTGGCTTGCCTGACAACGGTGTTGGGCGCCATCACGATCTGTTATGGAAATGGGTTGTGACAGCTTCCTTCGTAGTATGATTTTCGTCGTTGCCTCGTTAAATATCTTGCTAGAAAAATCCGATTGGGACAGAAATTGGACGAATGAAAAAAGAGTACATCACATTACGTGGTTTATAGTGAAGCGAATTGATTTGATCCAAAAATGATAAAAAGATAAGATTAAAATTAAGATTTAATGATTGATATCAGAGAAGATAACAAGCCTGACTCCGAACTCAGCGTCTCCGAGAGCACAAATGAGAATACAACAAAGTGAAAGAAAGCCGTTAATTTCATAGCAAAATAGTAAAATATAGCCTTTTGTATATAATGTTTCTTGTTTTTACAATGGCTGCTGAGCCTGCTATTATAGCTCTATCTAGGGAAACAAGATCGTGTGATCAAGCCCGCTTAAATGGTAATAAAAGAGTCATTGATGTGCATGTAACGGTCGACCTTGAATACAAATATTCTCTGCAACGGTCGCTCATTTATTGTTAACGAATATTCTTCCATTGAATGTTTTCCGACGACTGACCTTTGAACTTCTACCACTGATTGCGCTCCCTTCGAAATTTTCCCGATATCAATTATATTCGCTGTATCTGATATTGGTTATTTCTTGACTTGCAGTTTGCCTATCTTTGGTTCAACGTATCATGTTATTTTTGTTCATCCATTGTAAACCAATTTTATCTCATACACACTATTATTTGATATTTACTCATTACTTTTATTTTCCTCATTAATAATACTAGTACCTACATAAGTCGAAAATGTATGTATTATTTTACACAAAATAAGATGTAGAATAATAGTGTACTATTTGTAATATACGGATTAAAACACAAAAATACAAACTTAACCTTCATGACAATAAACAAACATTTATTTTATTTTAAATGGAATCTATATTTTAAATAATACATTGTGTACTAAGTTACAGTACATTAAATTAAACATCAAACAATAAATAATATTTATTTTACTAATCTTTACATTGTAAGTCATGCATCATATATAATTTGTCTCTAAAGTGAACGATCCATTAGATAAATTCGACGTGTTTTATAAGGATAATGATTCTCCACATAAATTCAGGATTATTATGAGAATGTATGGTTACTATTTTCTTTTGGTATAAGTTATGCAAAAATTAATATATTATTTTATGCACAATAGAATATAAAGTAAGATTTCAAAGATTGCAAGTATTAATGATACGTGGATTAAAATAATTAAAATGATAAAACTAGCCCATCCAAAAGCCAACAAACTTTTATTGTGCTTAAAAACTAAATACATATTTTTATTATACAAGGTATATGTCACGACCCAATTTTCACTATAGGCCGTGATGGCGCCCAACGTCGCCGCTAGACAAGCCAATGCAGAACTACCCATTTCTCAATTTAATATTTTAAATTCTTTGATTTTTATTTAATGAGGAAGCAAATAGTAAGTGAGCATAGTAATGTAAAGCATAACTCAACGGAAAAGTAAGATAGTGAATTAAATAATCAAAACCCATGAGTGTCTACTAGAATCCCCAAAACCCGGTGTCACAAGTGCACGAGCATCTAGTAAAATATATAAAACTCTCTAAGAACTATTGTCTGAAACAAAATAGACAGAAATGATAAAACATAACAAAAGGAGGCTCTGGGTGCTGCAGAACGGAGCACGTGAAAGCAGATCACCACTAAGCCTCCGGGTAATGCGGATACACGCTCGGACGAACTCCAGATGCACTCATGCATAATATGTGCAGAAGCGTAGCGTGAGTACATAAACAATATGTACCCAGTAAATATCTAGTCTAACCTCGAAGAAGTAGTGACGAGGGGTCAATTTCGGCACTTACTAGTAGGCAGTATATATAATGTACAACATTATTTAATAGACAAGAAATACAACATCAATGATAGAATAAGAGGCAATAATTAAATTACCATTTATCAAATAACATTTAAAAGTTCCCAAATATCATATACCAATCTCAACGAGTAAGGGCTTAATATGTATTTAGAAATCCTCAAGTCATGAAAGACATATCAAGTGTAAGCGGACTACGAGTAACAACACGCGCGAGTTATGCTGAGGTCGTACGACCCGATCCATAATAATCGTATACATACATTACTGAGGTCGTATGATCCGATCCATGTATATATATATATATATATATATATATATATATATATATATATATATCGCCGAGGCATTCGACCTGATCCACAGGAATAGGGAAACTCTTCGGATTTTGAATTTCATATTTACAACTCCGAGTATGCCGATGAAAGTATATAATTTCCATTAATAGTTAAACATTCTGCCAAATCTGTAAGTAATGAAGCTCGATTTAACATAATTTAACCAAGTTTTATGTATTAATATAAGCAATTAAACTAGCAAGTTGAGTTCAAATAGTGCAAGTAATAGCTACGCACATACTCTCGTCACTTCGTCTGTACGTAGCACCCATAATTAGTAGAAAATAACAATTTAAACACCTGTGGGGTTATTCTCTCTTATAAGGTTAGACAAAAGACCTACCTCATTCCCAAGTCCACTTTTCGGTCCACAAATTACTCTAATAGCCTCAAGTCGATACCGAAGAATGCGAAACTAGCCAAAAGTTGTACAAACTAATCAATGATTACTCAAAAGTTCATAATTTAACTATTAAAGTGACTATCCAACCCAATTTAGAAGGTTCCTAAAAATTACCCTCGGGCCCACATGCCTGGATTCCAAAACTTTTCATAAATTAATATTACACATAATCTCACGAATACAAATATTTAATTTTTATCCAATTCCATAATCATTTTCGTGGCCTAATCTCTTTTTTATCAAAATCTAGGTTTTTCAACCAATCCTAATATTTCCACAATTTTCATATTAAAATCTACTCATAATTTATGTATTAAGCTCACATTATATAGAAATCACTTACCTCCAATAGCTAGGTGAAAATCCCTCTCTACAACGCTCCATAATCGATAACAAATGAGAGAATGAACAAAAGGCCAGAATCCCGATTTTCATTAAGTTACCGTCGAGGCCTGCCATCTTCGCGATCGCGGACAAGCCCTCCCGATTGCGAAGGCAAAAGTGTCATGACCCTAAACCCGAACCCGGTCGTGATGGCGCCTCTCGTGAAGACAAGGCCAGCCGACACTTCCCATTTTCCAATTTTTAGTAGTTAAGTGTTAAGAAACAGTCGAAACATAATAAAATAATCCAAAGTAACAAATAATATCATAAATACGCGGAAGGACAACCCAACACAACCCAATACTGGGTGTCACTAGTCATGAGCATCTATAAATCCTACTATAAATCCAATAAGTCTATAAACTATTACAATTGTCTGATCAGAAATAGAAATGATAAAGAGGGAGAAACACGGGTCTGCGGACGTCAAGCAACTATCTCTTGAACTCCGAATGTCCGCCAGGAGATCTCAACTCGCACTAGCAGGATCAACAACGCCTGAATCTGCACACATGGATGCAGGGAGTAAAGTGAGTACTCCAACTCAGTGAGTAACACATGTAAATAAGAATGAAAGCAAGAAATCACGTAAGGCACAAATCATTCTATAATGAAGCAGTAAAACCATTTAAAATCAGTAAATCAGTGAATGGTAGGTAAAATTCTTTAAGTCAAATGTAGTTTCATGAAAAGCCTTTTTCAATAATTAAGCAGGTAATTGACAGTCAATTATGAAAAGTAAACACATAAAGGCTCGCCCCTCGGGCACAATATCAATAAATCCGCCCCTCGGGCACAGTATCAATAAATCCGCCCCTCGGGAAACATCTCAGAACAGTACCGGCCCCTCGGGCAATCACATAGAACAATACCAGCCCCTCGGGCTCAATCTCACATCACAATGGGTACCCACGTTCACTGGAGGTGTACAGACTCCTAGAGGGGCCCATTACGGCCCAAGCACAATATCAAGCCACCTCGTGGCATCATCACTAGGCCCTCGGCCTCATATCAATCAAGCTACCTCGTGGCATACATATCTCAGGCCCTCGGCCTCATAAACAGTATCAAATATTTCCTCCCAACATAGGCCCTCGGCCTTACTCAGTCAAAATCCTCACAAGCCACTCGGGTAATAGAAAAATAGTATTTCTCAGCCCAAACATAATTTAAAATAACATTTAAGTATTAAAACTGAGTAAACATGGCTGAGTATGAAAAATAATGGAAAATAACACGACTGAGTTCAAGTATAAAGTCAAAACATTAAGGTAATATCAATAGATATCCCCCGAAGGGTTCAAATAGTTGGGACGAAGCCTAAATATGACATTCAACCCAAAAAATGATGATAGCAAATAGATTTCAGTCAAATATGCGGTAAAATCATCAATCGGGATGGACTAAGTCCCAATCCCTAATAGTGCACGACCCCATGCTCGTCATCAAGTGTGTGTCTCACCTCAATATAGCACTACGATGTGCAAATCCGGGGTTTCAAACCCTCAGAACATCATTTACAATCATTACTCACCTCGAACTGGTCAAATCTCTAGCTCGCGACGCCTTTTCCCCTCGAATCGGCCTCCACTCGCGTCGAATCTATCCAAAAGCAGAATGAGGACGTCAAAATATGCTAAGGGAACGAAGCCCAAGCAAAAACAACTAATAAATGGCACAATACCCGAATTTACCAAAACCCGACCCCCAGTCCCAAATCTCAGGATTCAATAATTTTTACATCAATAGATTCCTTATCTCCCCGCGAGTTCATACATATCAAAAATTCTCAAATCCGACCCCAAATGGTCCTTCAACTCCCCAATTAAAGGTCTAAGTTCCCAAGCCCTAGTTTCCCCAATTTTCACCCTAAATTTCCATAATTTCTAGCTCTAATCCGTGAAATAATAACATAGGAATGAGTTTTAGGTCCAAATTCCTAACGTCAACGAAGTTCCCTTGAAATCCGTCTCTCAAATCGTCCAAAAGCTCCAAAGCCGAGATGAAAATGGTGAAACAACTCAAAATTCGTGAAGTCCACAATTTATACTTTCTGCCCAGAACTTTTCGCATCTTTGGCCTAATACCCGCTTCTGCGGTACCGCATTTGCGGTTATTTCTCCGCTTTTGCGGAAATCACTTAACTTACGATTTTCCGCTTCTGCGATCTCTCATCCACATCTGCGACATCGCAGATGCGGTCCATCTTACTGCTTCTGCGGTTCCTGACTCCCTCAGAACTTTTCGCTTCTGCGACCTCCCTTATCGCACCTACGGTATCGCACCTGCGGTCCCCAATCTGCAGGTGCGGAAATACGAGAAGCAGCAAATTCAGCAGCTGCAACAAAATTCCAACTTCTCAGTTAACCATCCAAAATCACCCAGAGGCCCCCGGTACCTCAACCAAAAGCACAAACATATCCTAATACCTTATTCAAACTTGTACCAATCTTCAAAACACCTCAAACAATATCAAATCAACCAAAACACATCGGATTCAAGCTAAATTTTCTAAAATCTTTCAAATTCCACTTTTGAACAAAAAACCAACCAAACCACATTTGAATGACCTGAAATTTTGCACACACATCCCAAATGACACAATGGAACTACTGCAACTCTCACAATTCCATTCCGACTGCTATATCAAAATCTCGCCTACCAACCGGAAATCGCCAAAATATTAATTTCGCCAATTCAAGCCTAAATCTACTACGAACCTCCAAAATTCATTTCGATTACGCTCCTAAGTCACAAATCACCTACTGAAGCTAACCGAACTATCGGAACTCACATCCGAGCCCTCTAACACCTAAGTCAACATTCGGTTGACTTTTCTAACTTAAACTCGCTCTAAAGAGACTAAGTGTCTCAAACCTTACCAAATCCTTTTCGAACTCGATCCGACCAATTTGATACCACATAACACGGATAAACAAAGCATGAAGAAGCAAAAATAGGAAAAATGGAGCGGTAACTCATGAGACGACTGGACAGATCGTCATATCCTCCCCAACTTAAACAAACGTCCGTCCGCGAATGAATCAAGAAACATACCTGAAGCCTCAAACAGGTGAGGATATCGGCTCTGCATCTCCCGCTCGGTCTCCCAGGTAGCCTCCTCCACAGGTCGACCTCTCCAGTGCACTTTTACTGAAGCTATATCCTTTGACCTCAACCTTCGAACCTGACGACCCAAAATAGCTACTGGCTCCATATATAAGTCAAATCATCATCCAACTGAACCATGCTGAAATCCAGAACATGAGACGGATCCCCAATATACTTTCAGAGCATAGAAACATGAAATACCGGATGCAAACTCGATAAGCTGGGTGGCAAACCAAGCTTATAAGCCACCTCCCCAATCCTCTGAAGCACCTCAAAATGCCCAATGAACCGAGAACTCAATTTACCTTTCTTTACAAATCTCATGACACCCTTCATGGGTGAAACCTTCAACAGAACCTTCTCGCCAACCATGTAGGATATATCCCGAACTTTCCTATCAGCATAGCTCTTTTGCCTTGATTGCGTTGTACGAAGCCTCTCCTGAATAACCTTCACCTTCTCTAAGGCATCCTGTACCAAGTCTGTCCCAAATAGCCTAGCCTCACTGGGCTCGAACCAACCAACAGGAGATCTACACCGCCTCCCATACAAAGCCTCATATGGAGCCATCTGAATACTCGACTGGTAGCTGTTATTATAATCAAACTCTACAAGCGGCAAAAACTGATCCCATGATCCTTCGAAATCAATGACACAAGCATGCAACATGTCCTCTAATATTTGAATAGTGCGCTCGGACTGCCCATTTGTCCGAGGGTGAAAAGCTATGCTCAACTCAACCTGAGTACCCAACTCTCACTACACAGACCTCCAAAACTGCGAAGTAACTGAGTGCCCCTATCTGAAATGATGGAAATGGGGACACCATGCAAACGAACAATCTCCCGGACATAGATCTCCGCCAACCGCTCTAAAAAATAGGTAATACATACAGGAATAAAGTGCGCGAACTTGGTCAGCCGATCCATAATCACCCAAATAGCATCGAACTTTCTCAAAGTCCATGAAAGTCCAACAAAAAAGTCCATAGTAATCCTCTCCCACTTCCACTCGGGAATATCCATCTGCTGAAGCAAGCCACCCGGTCTCTGATGCTCATATTTCACCTGGTGACAATTGAGACACCGAGCTACAAATCCCACAATGTCTTTCTTCATTCTCCGCCACCTATAGTGCTGCCTCAGATCCTGATACATCTTCGCAGTGCATGGATGAATAGAATACCGCGAGCTATGGGCCTCCTCAAGGATCAACTCCCGAAGCCCATCCACATTGGACACACAAATCCGGCCCTGCATCCTTAACAAACCATCATCACCAATGATCACATCTCTTGCATCATCATGTTGAACTCTGTCCTTAAGGACAAGCAAATGCGGATCATCATATTGGCGCTCTCTAATGCGATCATATAAGGAAGACCGAGAAACCACACAAGCCAATACCCAACTGGGCTCCAAAATATCCAACCTCACAAACCGATTGGCCAAGGCCTGAACATAAACTGCAAGAGGTCTCTCCCCAACTGGAATATATGCCAAACTCCCCATACTCACTGCCTTTCGGCTCAAAGCATCGGCCACCACATTAGCCTTATAGTGATATCATAATCCTTAAGCAACTCCAACTACCTCTGCTGCCTCAAATTGAGATCATTCTATTTGAACAAGTGTTGGGGGCTACGATGATCAGTAAACAACTCACAAGACACACTATACAAGTAATGTCTCCAAATCTTCAACGCGTGAACTGTGGCAGTCAACTCCAAGTCATGAACGGGGTGGTTTTTCTCATGGGACTTTAACTGACAAGAAGCATAAGCAATAACTCTACCCTCCTACATCAATATACAACCAATGACAACTCTCGAAGCATCACAATACACAGTATATGAACCTGAAGCTGATGGCAAAACTAACACTGGAGTTGTGGTCAAAGCTGTCTTGAGCTTTCGAAAGCTCCCCTCACACTCGTCCGACCATATGAACCACCTCTATCTTCTTCGGATCAACCTGAATACCCTCATTGGACACCACATGTCCCAAGAAAGCCACTGAACTGAGCCAAAACTCATACTTGGAGAATTATGCATAAAGATTCTCCTCCCTCAATCTCTACAACACAACTCTCAAATGCTCTGCATGATCCTCCTGACTACGTGAGTACACCAGAATATCATCAATGCAGACTATGACAAACAAGTCAAGATAAGGTTGGAACACATTGTTCATCAAATGCATGAATGCATTGTGATGCTTCACCAAGAACTCATAATGACCATACTGGTCCTGAAAGTTGTCTTAAAAATATCCGAGTCTCTGATTTTCAACTGGTGATAACCTGAACAGAGATCAATCTTGGAGAACACTCTCGCTCCCTGAAGCTGGTCAAATAAATCATCAACGCGAGGTAAAGGATACTTGTTCTTAATTGTTACCTTATTCAATTGCCTATAATCAATGCACATTCTCATAATGTCATCCTTCTTCTTCACGAATAGAACCGGTGCACCCCAAGGTGACACACTAGGCCGAATGAACCCTTTATCAAGGAGTTCCTGAAGTTGCTCCTTTAATTCCTTCAACTCCGCTGGTGCCATACGATACAGCAAAATAGAAATGGGCTGAGTGCCCGGCACCAGGTCAATACCAAAATCAATATCCATGTCCGGTGGCATGCCCAGCAGGTCTACAGGAAACACCTCGAGAAAATCCCTTACAACTGGAACAGAATCAATATTGGGAGTCTCAGCACTGACATCTCTCACAAATGCTAGATACGAAAGACAACCCTTCTCAACCATACATTGGGCTTTCAAGAATGAGATCACTCTACTGAGAACATAATTAGTCACACCTCGCCACTCGATTCGTGGCACACCCAGTATAGCCAATGTGACTATCTTATCATGGCACTCCAGAATAGCACGACATGAAAATAGCCAATCCATGCCCAAAATGACCTCGAAATCCACTATACACAATAATAAAAGATCCACACAGGTTTCCAGACCCCCAATAGTCACCGCACACGACTGGTACATGGTCTACAACAATAGTATCGCCCACCGGGGTAGATACATGAACAGGTGAAGTAAGAAACTAAGGGGCATACCCAAATAACGAACAAAGTATGATGACGCATATGAAAAGGTGGAACCAGGATAAAATAATACTGAGGCATCTATATGGAAGACTGAAACAATACCTGTAATAACAGCATCTGAAGCAATAGCATCGGGTCTGCCTGGAAGTGCATAGTAACGGGCCTAACTGCCACATGATCGACCTCCCCTTCTAGGGCGACCCCTAACTGATTGACCTCCACCCCTAGATGGTTAGGCGGGTGGTGGTGAAGTAACTAGCGCTGAAGTCGATGACTGACCCCTCTGTCGAGATGAGCTTGCAAGACGACGAGAGCACTGCCTCCACATATGACCCATCTCACCACATTCATAACAACTCCTAGGTACTGGAGAAGGGGACTGAAGGGAACCCCTCAGACTGGAGTGACTAGTAGATGCATTCGGCAAGAAGAGCCCTAAGCTGATGGAGCACGAGACGAACTCTGACCTGGAAGGGCACTAAGTGATGACTGGACCTAATGTGAACTGTGAGAACCATGACCCGATGATGTCCCACGATAACCTGGGCGAGCTTGCTGAGTATGTCTGAATGGACAGCCTCTGTCGTGTTGAAACTGACCTCTCGAAGGAGCACCACTAAAGATACCAGATCCTCGAGGCCTCTTGGCCTCCCTCTCCTCATGTTCTTGGCGACGAACAAACTCAATCTCATGGGCAATATCCATAACCTCCTCAAAAGTAGCACCAATCACCCTCTCCCTGGTCATGAGAATACGAAGCTGATAAGTGAGGCCATCAACAAACCTCCTGATCCTCTCTCTATCTGTCGGAACCATCCAAATAGCATGATGAGCTAACTCGGAGAACCTCATCTTGTACAGCATCATAGTTATCTCTCCCTAACGAAACCACTCAAACTCCCTACGCAGCACCTCTCTGCGGGACTGCGGCACATACTTCTCCAGAAAGAGAACGGAGAACTGCTACCAGGTAAGGGGTGCTGCACTAACAGGCCTACGCCTTTCAAAAGCCTCCCACCAAGTAAAGTCAGCTCCAGAAAATTGATAAGTAGTGAAAATGATCCCGCTGGTCTCCAGAATACCCGTTGTACGAAGCATCCTCTAACACTTATCTAAGAATCCATGGGCATCCTCTCCTCTACACCATTGAAGGTCGGAGGCTGCAATATACCAAACCTCTCCAACCTACGCTGCTCATTCTCTGGCATAGTAGGAACTACATAGTCCTGAGCAGCTGCAACCGGCTAGGCTGGATGTGCCTCCGGTATCTAAAGTCTCTACACGACCTGCTCAGGTGTGCGAGCGGCGAAAGTTTGATTGCCTCTCCGGCCTGGGAATTAGCTGCGGTTGTAGTGGCTGAAATTGCCTGAGCCAGGCCATTGCAAACTGATAAGATCTAAGCCAAGGCCTCCTGAAGACTTGGAATCACAATGGGCACAGCTGGTGCCTGAGTTGGTGTTGCTGGAGCGTACATAATTGGGACCTGATCCTGAACTGGGGCAGCTGGTGGATCTGCAGGTGCTGCCCTAGCTGCTCTGCCCCTACCATGACCACGGCTGCATCCTCGGCCTCTAGTGGCCACAGCTGGGGGCACTGGCGGTGGTCCATCCTGACCAGTAGTGCGTGTTCTCACCATCTGAGAGAGAATAGAACAACAGAAGTTTAATACTCGGATCAACAAATTCGCACGACAAGAATTTCAAGGATATGAAGTTTTTCCTAAAGGCTATGCAGCCTCTCGAGGATAAATACAGGCGTCTCCGTACCGATTCGTGAGACTTTACTAAACCTGCTCATGGATCTTGAGACCTATGTAACCAAGGCTCTGATACCAACTTGTCACGACCCCGAACCCGAACCCAGTCGTGATAGCGCCTCTCGTGAAGACAAGGCCAGCCGACACTTTCCATTTTCTAATTTTTAATAGTTAAGTGTTAAGAAACAGTCCAAACATGATAAAATAATCCAAAGTAACAGATAATATCATAAATACGCGGAAGGACAACCCAACACAGCCCGATATCGGGGTGTCACTAGTCATGAGCGTCTATAAATCCTACTACAAATCCAATAATTCTATAAACTATTACAATTATCTGATCAGAAATAGAAATGATAAAGAGGGAGAAACACGGGTCTGCGGACGTCAAACAGTTACCTCATGAACTCCGAATTTCCGTCGGGAGCTCTCAACTCGCACTAGCAGGATCAACAATGCCTGAATCTGCACACAGGGGTGCAGGGATTAAAGTGAGTACTCCAACTCAGTGAGTAACAAATGTAAATAAGTACTGAAAGCAAGAAATCATGTAAGGCACAAAGCATTCTATAATGAAGCAGTAAAACCATTTAAAATCAGTAAATCAGTGAAGGGTAGGTAAAATTCTTTAAGTCAAATGTAGTTTCATGAAAAGCCTTTTTCAATGATTAAGCAGGTAATTGGCAGTCAATTATGAAAAGTAAACACATAAATGCTCGCCCCTCGGGAACAGTATTAATAAATCGCCCCTCGGGAAACATCTCAGAACAGTACCTGCCATCGGGCAATCACATAGAACAATACCAGCTCCTCGGGCTTAATCTCACATCAAAATGGGTACCCGCACTCACTGGGGGTGTACAGACTCCTGGAGGGGCCCCTTACGGCCCAAGCGCAATATCAAGCCACCTCGTGGTGCACATATCTTAGGCCCCCGACCTCATAAACAGTATTAAATGCTTCCTCACAACATAGGCCCTCGACCTTACTTAGTCAAAATCCTCACAAGCCATTCGGGCAATAAAAACATAGTGTTTCTCAGCCCAAACATAATTTAAAATATCATTTAAGTATTAAAACTGAGTAAACATGGTTGAATATGAAAAATAGTGGAAAATAAAAAGAATGAGTTCAAGTATAAACTCAAAAAAGTGAGGAAATATCAATAGAAATCCCCGGAAGGGTTCAAATCACGGAGCCCAAATATGGCATTTAGCCCAAAAAATGATGATAGCAAATAAATTTTAGTCAAATATGCGGTAAAATCATCAATCGGGACGGACTAAGTCCCAATCCCTAATAGTGCACGACCCCATGCTCATTATCAAGCATGTGCCTCACCTCAATATAGCAATACGATGTGCAAATCCGAGGTTTCAAACCCTCAGAACATCATTTACAATCATTACTCACCTTGAACTGGTCAAATCTCTAGCTCGTGATGCCTTTGCCCCTCGAATCGGCCTCCACTCGCGTCGAATCTATCCAAAATCAGAACAAGGACGTCAAAAATATACTAAAGGAACGAAGCCCAAGCGAAAATAATCAATAAATGGCACAAATCCCGAATTTACCAAAACCCGACCCCCAGGCCCACGTCTCGGGATTCAATAATTTTTATATCAATAGATTCCTTATCTCCCCATGAGTTCATACATATTAAAAGTTCTCAAATCCGACCCAAAATGGTCCTTCAACTCCCCAATTAAAGTTCTAAGCTCCCAAGCCCTAGTTTCCCCAATTTTCACCCTTAATTTCCATAATTTCTAGCTCTAATCCATGAAATAATAGCATAGGAACAAGTTTTAGGTCCAAATTCCTAACGTCAATGAAGCTCCCTTGAAATCCCTCTCTCAAATCGTCCAAAAAGCTCCAAAGCCGAGATGAAAATGGTGAAATAGCTCAAAATTCGCGAAGGCTACAATTTATACTTTCTGCCCAGAACTTTTCGCATCTCCGGCCCAATACCTGCTTCCGCATACTGCATTTGTGGTTATTTCTCCTCTTCTGCGGAAATCACTTAACTTACGATTTTCCGCTTCTGCGACCTCCCTTATCGCACCTGCGGTATCGCACCTACAGTCCCCAATCTGCAGGTGCAGAAATACCAGAAGCAGCAAATTCAGCAGCTGCTACAAAATTCCAACTTCTCTGTTAACCATCCGAAATCATTCCGAGGCCTGCGGGACCTCAACCAAAAGCACAAACATATCCTAATACCTTATTCAAACTTGTACCAATCTTCAAAACACCTCAAACAACATCAAATCAACTAAAACACATCGGATTCAAGCCAAATTTTCTAAAATCTTCCAAATTCTGCTTTTGATCAAAAACCCAACCAAACCACGTCCGAATGACCTGAAATTTTGCACACACATCCCAAATGACACAATGGAACTACTGCAACTCTTGTAATTCCATTCCGACCCCTATATCAAAATTTCGCCTACCAACCAGAAATCGCCAAAATATCAACTTAGCCAATTCAAGCCTAAATCTACTACGAACCTCTAAAATTCATTCTGATCATTCTCCTAAGTCACAAATCACCTCCCGAAGCTAACCGAACCATCGAAACTCACATCAAAGCCCTCTAACACCTAAGTCAACATCCAGTTGACTTTTCCAACATAAACTCGCTCTAAAGAGACTAAGTGTCTCAAACCTTACCAAATCCTTTCTGAACTCGATCCGACTAACCTGATGCCACATAACACAGATAAACAAAGCATGAAGAAGCAAAAATAGGGAAAACGGAGCGGTAAATCATGATACGACTAGCGAGGTCGTCACAAAAAGTCATGAATCCAGAAAAGTCCTCTTCGTGATCACGAGAAGACACTCGCAAACGCGATGCACTGAGCCGCCCTCTCATCGCGAATATGTGCCCCCACCCGCGAACGCAAATGGCAACTAGATTTCCCAGGACCATGTCTTCTACACGAACGCGATGAGTCAATTGTGAATGTGATGGCCACTGGTCCCAAGCCTTCGCGAACGCGGCCCATACTTCGTGAACGCGAAGAACAACATCACTCAGTCCCCAATTCCTTCTTCGCGATCGCGAAGGTCCCTATGCATTCGCGAAGAAGGAAATTAGAAGAGCACACCAACAATTTTTCGACTTAGCTCCGAGCAGTCTGAAATGCACCTGAACCCCCTAGGACCCCGTCCAAATGTACTAACAAGTCTATAACCATAATACGAACCTGCCCGAACCCTTGGAATATATAAAACAACATTGAAACTACGAATCACACACTAAAATCAAATTGAATCAACTTATGAACTTCAACATCTTAACTAGCCGAATCATACTTAGACTACTCAGAATGACACCAAATTTTGCGTACAAGTCATAAATGTGATGACCTAAAATATCATCTTTAAATTAAACAATCATCTTGGTATTTTAAGACCTTAAAAAGTGATATCAATAATTCCTCAACTTGTGTGCACAGTCTGTATAATTTTTCGGAAGGTTTTTATGTGAAAAATGGATTAAATTGTGAACTAGAGCTTTAAAACTCAACTGAGTTAACTTTGGTCAATATTTTGAGCAAACAAACCCGGATAAAAGTTTTGACCATTCTGGAAATTCCGTATCATGATTTGGGACTTGGTCATATGCCCGAAATCAAATTTGGAGGTCCCTAGATCAAATTATCGCCATTTAACGGAATCTAGAAATCTAAGGCTAAAGATTTCTTAAGTTTGACTGGAGATTTGACTTTTGAGAAAAAGACCCCAGAATGGAATTTTGATGATTTCAATAGTTTCGTATGGTGATTTTGGACTTAAGAATATGTTCGGATTTGGGTTTGGAGGTCTGTAGGATAATTCGACGCATTTTGGCGAAAGTTGGAAAATAGAAGATTTTTGGAAAGTTTGACCGAGGGTTGACTTTTTGATATCGAGGTCGAAATCCAGTTCTGAAATTTATCATAGCTTCATTATGTCATTTATGATTTGTATGTAAAATTTAAAGTCATTCGGACTTGATTTGATAGGTTTTTGCATAAAGTATAGAAGTTGGACATTCTTAGATTCATTAGGCTTGAATTGGGGTGTGATGCACAGTTTTGCATTTTATGATGTGATTTGAGGTTTCAACTAAGTTTGTATGATGTTTTATGACTTGTTGGTGTATTTTGTTGAGGTCCCAATGGCCTCGGGTAGATTTCGGAAGGTTAACGGATCAATTTAGACTTGTATTTATCTGTTGAAATTTTTTGGGCAGTTTCTGCATTTTTCGCACGTGTGAACAGTGACCGCATCTGCGTGAACAGTATTCATGTATAGTAGCCGTGTACAGTATCCGTAAATAGTAATACGCGTGAACATAATCCGTGTACAATAGACATGTACAGTATCCGTGAACAATAACATGCGTGAACAGTACCTGAAAATTCTGGACAATGTAAATGATGAGCAGTCCGGTTTTCCTCATTTTTTTAGGGTAAGTGTTCTTGACTCTCTTGTGATTATATTCCATGAATAAATCTTCATTTTTGGCTTTAGATTATTGATATTTGAAGAGAAATGGAGGAATTTTCTAAAATTCCATAAAAATAAATTTTTCAAGATTTGAACATCGATTCGGAGTCGAATTTGAGTAAAATTAGTATGGTTGGACTCGTAATTGAATGGGTTGTCCTATTTTATGACTTTTATCGTATTTCAATGTGAAGCCTCGTAAAAATTTCCACTCTAAAACCCGAAAGCTCATAGTGGCAATTAGGATCATATGTTAGAGATGCGTATTCGAACCTTTTTGGATTGATCTATGCTCTAAAAAGTCAAAAATAATATTTTCCAGAAAAGTGCAATTCTGCGGTCAAGAATGCGGTCGCATATCAGGTATGCAGACCGCATAGTCGCTGCAAAGTGAGTCAGTGTGTTGGTCACATTTGAGGTCAACTATGCGGCCAAGTATGCGATCGCATAACCAATATGCGGACCGCATAGTCATCGTATATTTCCCTTGGGATTTTGTATGGGGCAGTTCTGCAGTGCATTATGCGACCGTAGAACGGGTATGCGGACCGCATTTCTGCCGCATACCCAGACAGTGTATTTAGGTTTTGGGGAGCATTTTTGCGGTCCATTATGTGGGCCGCATGTCAGCTTTGCGATCGCAAATGCGATCGCAAATCTGACTCGGGGCTCCAATTTTCTAAATTTTAAACCTGACCCCCTATTGTTATATACGGTGTAATAGCTCATTTTGAACCTGTTTTCCTGATGCTTTTAGAGAGAGAGAGAGAGGGTCTTAGAAAGGGGAAGTGACTTTCATCAATATTGATCCAAAAATCCTTGTTAAAACATTGAAGATAATAAAGTAAAGGCACCTAAATCTTCACCCCAAGAGGTAAGAAACTTGACCCCTAATCTCTAGTTTTAAATTCACACTATAAAGAGTACTTAGCTTGGGGGTTCATGGGCAAACATGGATTCCTTGCATGCACATCAAACCATAGAGTATTGGGAGGTAGTGAACTAAAAAGAAAGTAATTGGAGTATAAAATGATAGAAATTTCTCTCAAAAAGGGACCTAAGATCACAATACACCCTTAATGTTTGATAATATGCTCAAACAAGCTAGAATCTCAATCTCATCTCTAATGCTCAGTTCAATTTGTAATTCTTACATAATAGATCGAAGTGCTAAGAGTTCTGGAATTTTGTAAGGATTAAGGAAAGCTATATTGAGGTATGTAAGGCTAAAACCCCGTCTTTTAGAAATTGAGCTTCATCGGTGATTGTGTGAACATGGTAAGATTAAAGTTGAATTGTTTCATTGCTTGTTATTTTACATGAGTTGGTGTGGTAACCTTACATGTGTGAAAAATGTGCCTCAACATGATCAACGTGCTATCTTGACAACTTGAAAGGGGCAAAGGTATGAATTATGTATTGAAATGTTTAGACCTTAAATCGAGATTGCAGCTAAATGTATTGTGCCATCTATGTGAAGCCTTGTCCATGCTTACAATTTAAGTTGCTCTTGTGTGCACCTACTGTCCTAGATGGCAAAGCTAATATTGAAATTGGGAATGATGTAAAATGCGGCCTAGTGCCAAGAATGATATGATATGTTGTGGCCCCAAGCGCCTATGAAATGATATATGTGAAATAAATTGATTAATGAGAAGGGAACAATGCCTTGGTAAGGCGGACTAGCCGATCAAGCCGAGATCGGACTCCGCTCAAGATAGCGGTGGTATTGTGAATGAATTCCAGAAAAGAAGGAAAATGAGATTGTGATTGAAGTATATGTCTCAAATGAGGCGACCTAGCCGATCGGGTCGATATCGGACTCCAGTCAAGATAGCGGTGGTATTGGAAACAAATGATGAATAGTATGGAATGCCCCAAACTAAAAATCTATGGAAAATGATGTGGAAGTTGTACGATTCTTTTGATTGATAATATGGTGATCGTTTGAAGTTTGGAGTTATATTTGTGAATTCCTGTTCTTGTATATTTCTTTCTAACTAGATGGTGTTTAGTTATACATACTAACTAACGTCCCTTTTGTCGGGGCGCTACATTTTTAAATGAATGTAGGTGGCTCCATGGCGGATAGTGCCGATCGTGTGTAACGGAGCATCCTCTTCTCAAAATCTTGGTGAGCCCCTTCCTCCTTCAAGGGGTTTTGTGATATGCCTTTTGTTATAGATGTCTATTTTGAGTTATAGCCGGGGCCTTATCGTCGACGTTGTTATCACTGTCTTGGGTATCCTTAGAGGCTCTGTAGGCATATGTGTGGGTCATGTATGGGTGCTGGATGGGTCTATGAATTACGTTGTAATCCTAACTCTTGCTTTTCTATGGTGTAATTGTATGTAATCTTGGAAACTTAACTACGGATTAATGTTGTGATTTAAAATGAACTAACCTTGTAGAATGCACTATCTTTCCTAGTCTAAATAAATGAATGAAAGCATGGTTTCACTATTCATATCGAGTTGGGTGGGAAGTGTTTGATAAGGCTTGCTCAGTTGGATTTTCTCGATTGAGCGCCGGTCGCGCCTCCCGAGGTTAGGGCGTGACATCCGAGACGCAGGCCCTATGGGCAATTTTTGGGTTAATTTTGGATTTTGTTGAAAAATTAGTATTTTTCATATTGAATTAATTCCTAAAATATGTATTGAATGAATCGAGTTAATTGTGACTAGATTCGGGACATATGGAGGCCGATTTGAGCGAAAAAGGCATTGCAGAGTAAGATTTTGCTCGAATTGAGGTAAGTAACGGTTATAAATCTGGTCCTGGGCATATGAAACCCCAGACATTGAGTCGTATGACTATTTTGGAGGTGATGCACATGCTAGGTGACGGGCGTGTGGGCGTGCACCATAGGGATTGTGACTTGGTCCGTCCCGCAAGACTGTGGTATTAATTGGCCTACTGTTTAATACATGTTCCCTCTGTTTTCATAGAAATTGACTGTATTTCATGTTAGAAATCATGTTTAGGCCTTATGTGAACACTGTTGAGACCTGCGAGGTCGTGTACTTACTGAATTAGCTGCTAATTGCTATTTTGTACTCAATCATAGCTTTTCTTGCTTATTATGCCTCTGTCTCTTGTTGTTCATTGTTGATACATGACATTACCTCTATTTGGGCTATTTATACGATTTTTGAGAGCCCGAGAGACTGGATATATTGATGACTGAGTGAGGCCGAGGGCCTGATCTGTGAGGATATTTATGGGATCGGGTTGCACGTCGTAGTATGTTGTTACTGATTTATGATCGAGTGAGGCCGAGGGCCTGATCTGTGAGGATATTTATGGGATTGGGCTACATGCCGCAGCATTTTGTTACTGATTTATGATCAAGTGAGGCCGAGGGCCTGATCTGTGAGGATATTTATGGGATCGGGTTGCACGCCGCAGCATGTTGTTACTGATTTATGATTGAGTGAGGCCAAGGGCCTGAGTGATTTATGCCACGAGGTGTCTTGTTATAGCGCTTGGGCTGAAGGAGCCCCTCCGGAGTCTGTACACACCCCCAATGAGCGTAGGTACCTACTGAGTGCGAGTGCCAAGTGCTGAGCGACTGGGAGGAATGCGTGAATGTGAGGAATGAGTGATTGTGAGGTTGGAGTGAATGGGAGGACAGAGTGACTGTTATTCTGAGAAAATACATTTACTTCATTACTGTTACATCACAAATGTCATATCCCTGTTTTGAAAATTATTAGAAGATATTATATACTGCTCAGTCAAATTTGATCTTTGGTTTATTGACTACGTACTGATGTGACTTAAACTTTTAAATTGAAAGTAAAACTACTCTTATTTGAAAGTTATTGAGATAACTATATTTGCATAGCTCGTCACTACTTCTCAGTTCCTTATTTATTTTCGTTACTTACTAAGTTGGTATACTCACGTTACCCCATGTACCTCGTGTACAGATCTAGACATTTTTGGTCACGACAGTTGTTGATTGAGGAGTCAGACTCAGGAGACTATTGAGGTAGCTGCATGGCATTTGCTAACCTTGACTCTCATTTCCTTTCATGTTGTATTGTTCTATATTTTCAGACAGTGTTTTATCAGTCGGATGTTGTTATCATTTAGATGTTCATGCACTTAATGACACCGGGTTTTGGGGATGGATTGTTTAGTACTTTTGGAGTTATATTCTGTTCTAAAAGGTTTTATTTAATATTTACTCCTTCCGCCTTTATTTAAAAGTTCTACTGTGCTGAGCTGTTGAGTTGAGGCTTGCCTTGTACCACGATAGGCGCCATCATGACGGGTGAGATTTTGGATCGTGACAAGTTAGTATCAGAGCACTAGGTTACATAGGTCTCACGAGTCATGAGCAGGTTTAGTAGAGTCTTGCGGATCAGTACGGAGACGTCTGTACTTATCTTCGAGAAGCTGCAGAACCCTTTAGGAAATTCCACATTCTTGAATTCTTATTGTGCGACATTGATTAAACTTGAAGCGTAATTCCTTGAATTCCTTCCAAGCATTCGTGTGCGCACATGAGCACTCGATATCTACTGTGCATCGACAGCTTGTGATTTCCTGGGTGAGGTGCGAGATGTGATTTCTATGTGTGATATTGGACCAGTCTGGAGGACTTTAGGCCAGGTTTTATCTGTGGCTTGAGTACTGAGATTTTGATTGTGTAAGCACGTGTATTTGGGACTTATATGTCCGTTTGTGTCCTTACTAGTGGAATTTGTGACTGGATGACTAGGGGTGAGTATTATTTGATTGCGAGATGTGTTCAAATTGTTCGAATGTGACGGGAAGAGTTTGCTGAGGATGTAGCAAGGATTATTAGGTGTTTGACTTCTGTCTTGAGTTGGCATATGGCCTCGAGCTATGGGTGTGTTGAAGGACCTCTCGTGTAGTTTAGTAGTGGAGCGGAGTAAATCTTCATGTTGTGTTACGAGTTCAGACTCAAAGGGGGGTTAAGTGATTGTGTAATAGTTATGATCATGGAAGAGTATAGAGAGATACCAGTTTGAGGCTAAGCAAGTGGATTATCTCCTACCGGATGTTCTAAAGTTTGTGTGATCCTTCTGTTGTTGGTTGGCAGTCCTCTTTTACTAGTAAAATATACGTGTTGCAATTTGAGTTTGGATCGCTTATAAGAGTGGGTTTGACTGTTACGAGGGTGAATGCAAGATTTGCAAATGGTTTGAGGAATTAGATGGGTTGTGTTGCATGAGGTTATGAAGGATTTAGCTTAATCTCATCCAGTTGGAGCAGCTCAACCAGTTATTGCGGCATAGGCCGATGGCAGGCCTGCCTTGTCTTTTGAGGCTTTGCTGAGATTGCATAAGTTTACCTACCTATTTCTAGTCCATCTCAGTGGTACACCTTCAGAGGACCCACATGATTTTCTCAACCGCTGCTATGAAGTATCGTAGAACATGGGAATAGTTGAAAGCAATGAGGGTTGATTTTACTGTGTTTCAGATTACGGGTTTTGCCAAGAGGTGGTGGAAAGATTATGTATTTACTAGTCCCATTATCGTTCTATCTGAAGATGCGGACGCATTAAGAAGATCACCCAGTGAATCATGTAGGGTGCAACGGACCTTGGTGTCTGGTTGATGTATATGAGTTACAAAGGTCAACATTATGGATTATTGGACGTTGTGACCCATGACTTCGCGCCAAATGTGGATTTCTACTATCAATGAATGGATCGAATGGTCATATGTTATATCAGTCTTGACCTGAAATGTATATATATATATATATATATATATATATATATATATAGTGAAAGGTTCCCTAATAATTTACACATATTTAAGGCCTGAGACATGCAAGGGATAAGGTTAGGACTTGCGGTATGTCTGCCTCCTTAATAATCCAATACTTTAGTTTCAAAGGAGTTAGAAAAAAAACTTTACATTTACAGAAGGTTTGCTCAGTGTGGAAGTCAATGTTGCAGATTTTGGGGTGCTTCAGAGAAAGTACAGTGGTTGACGATCTTCTAGACTACGTAATGTTGATACCCAATTTTTCCCTATATTTTTTATATGCAAAACACCTTTCAAAATAGCATGTATATGCATATATAAGTATATCCCAAGGTTACATTATTTTTCTTAATTTTTCAAAGATTTTCAAATCAATTTATTGCCTTATTTTATCAAGAAAAACCCAATAATTATCCCCAAATTATCATTTTTGGTGATTTATTTATTGGATTCTCATGTTTATATTAAAATATAGCTAATACATTTTTCACATATTTTTTACAAATTTATTTGGTTTTTTTAAGGATAAAATTTCATAATTGCAATATTAGCCATTTTATGTTTAAATCCGTCTCATGTTTATAAAATGAGATTATGTATTTTTAAATTGATAATTATATGTTATAAGTCATTTTAGTGTTTTTAATTTGTTTTCAGAAATTTGTTTTTTTTAATTAAATGGGGAAAAGGGGGCTATTTAACTTATAGCCACATTTGGCCTTTTAATTTGGCCTTATTAAACCCAATACCCAACTCAAATTAAACCAACCCAAGTCCCAAGCCCAATCCTAAATCTACCAGACCCAACCCATACTAAATCCTGTCCCTTGATCAATTTTGATCAACGGTCCAGATCCGCCCATACCAAATTAAACCAAACGACCCCTCAAGACCCCTTTCATTCCTCACTCAACCGACTCTCTCTCTATCTCTCTATCTCTAGTTCTCTCTAGAACCTTCCCCCTTCCCCTCCTCTTCGATGAGTTCCATCCATCTTCTCCGACCAACTCCTGGCCTGAATCCATGGTGGTTTCACCACCCACCAGCCTTCTATGGCTCCTCACGCTTGGTTGCTGAAGTTTCATAACTTGATCACGAAGAGCTGGGTCCAGACCCTTGTTGATTCAAGTTTCACGGCCATCTCCGGCCTTGCTCCGGCAAGCCATGTCTGTTTCGAGCGTGACCTCGACTCCTCCTGCTTAGATCCAAGCCTTTCTCACCGTTTGGATTTCTCTGAAACCCTAGCTTTTGAGGTTTTTCTAATCTCTGTAGATCTGTTCCAGATCCATGTTTTCCTTAAGCTTTTAAACGATTTTATGATATTTCTTTCAAAAGTTATGCTTCCAAAGCCTTTATTTTCCGATCTAGGGTTTTTAGATGTTTCTCTGATTTTTCTTTTTTTTCTTTTGTGTGCTTCTTCTACTATGTTTCTTCTAATCGTTAAGTTTCTGCTACCGTGTTCTTAATCAGTTTCTTCTACTACGTTTCTCATTAGCTTCTTCTACTATGTTTCTTTTACGGTGTCTCTCATGTTGTTCTTTTACTGTGCTTCTCATGAGTTTCTACTTCTAAAAGAGCATACTAAGGGTCTCAGTTCCTTTCTGAGACCTATGAACCTGTTTCGATTAGTATATTTTCCTTGATTGTTTGTCCTCTCACCTCTGCACTCGATTGATGGTAAAAATCGTAGAATTTAGGGGTTCGTCTTAGTTTTGAGACCATTGGCTATGTGATTTGCTTGTGCTTCATCTCTGAACTTGCCTGATTTTAAAAACCCTAATCTTTTAGACCTATTTGAGTTTCTGGAGTTGTTTTATCTACTGCTTCATTAGGTTTCAAAATCATTGTTTCAATTTTGTTTCTTCATATGATTCTGACTTTTGCTAAACTCTATAATACCTTTTACTTGACCCCTTTTCGCATGCCTGATACTTGTGTGCTCTTTATATGTGTTGAACTTCCCTCTAAAAGGGTTTTAAATTTTTGATTAATTTCAGACTTCCTTTGTACAAGTTTGATTGATTTCTTTCCTTGTTTGTTGACTGCCTTGTTACTCGACTTAAGTTTAAAAAAACTTTTCTCAGCTTTTCTGACTTGGTTCATTCATGGACCAGTGATTACAAAATCTTTGATCCTTAATTCACTGGATACCAATTGATTTCTCTTACCTTATTTATGCAACCGTGTATTTCAAAATTCTGCCCCTAAAAAAACTTTTATGTATTTACCCTTAATTGCCTACTTTGCGCAAGATGTTTATTTGATTTCTTTCCTTAAATAGTTTTACCTTTTGAGTCTGAATTCCTTAATTAAAGGAAGTCTTGTGTTGATTGATTCTTAATTGACATCCAGTTCCTTAATTGTTTTCTTACCTTATTTCTGCTTGTTTTTCACACTATAAATACACGGCTATTTCATTAGCACACCCATCACTCATAGTCTTTCTGAACTTACACTTACACGCAATAGCATTCTCTCTTATTGTCTGCACTGTGGGCTGTTTACAAGACCTACTGCTTTCTCTATTTTGTTTCTTTGAAACTGGTATGTCCTTATTTAAGCTTTAGCACCACAACAAAGGGTTTATTTACTGCTTTCGTATCTATGTCTACTCATTGTTTCTGTATAGTTCAACACTTACTTTAGCATGTTGATTTCTTTCTTCTTGTTCTATTCTGAATCCCAAACCCCTGCCCTTATATGTTTGAGCTATGGTTTAAGGCATGACAATATGCAAATTATTGTCCATGAATTAAATTTGATCCATTGGGATCCTAGCCTCTAAATAGTGTGTTCTAACAGGCTTATGGGTATGCTGGCATTCTCCATTGCTGGCCATACCTACAGCCTGCCCTTGCCTCTTTCAAGTTCCCTATTCCCCCTGAACTCCTTATGTGTACTTATCTATAGCTCTTTCCCTCTCCTTTCCCCCTTTTAGAATTTTGTTTCTGCACTTGCACACTCTCTTAGTCTTTAAGTTTTGCCCCTCTCTTGTGAGCCTTACCTTGGGACCTTTTGAGCTCCCTCTAAACTTGGACACTTGAGGGTTGGCCCTTCCACACTGCACTTGTCCTAATATGATAATACATTTGGGTGTGAGCATTGCCCGGAGTCCTTTTTTAGGCTCTTAGGGAACTTTGACACACTCGAATGGGAGAAAGGCTTTGGATCTTGATCTTATGGAGTTGGTTTACCTCATATTTCAGACATGAAGTCTGAATCAGGCTCTTCTTTGGTTGTACTTTTATTTACATTTTTCTGATGTATTTTACTTTATTCTGGGATGTAATAATTTGTAATAAACTCTTGGTGATGGCTAGTGAAAAGGGCGGGTAACTATGTATGCAAAGGGTAGATACCATGCCTATAGGTCATTCTGAATTCTGCAACTCTCACATAGATGCCATGTCTATAGGTATTTCTGGATTCTGCACTCTCACATAGATGCCATGTCTATAGGTATTTCTGATTTCTGCATTCTCACATAGATATAATGTCTATAGGTATTTCTGAATTCTGTATTCTCTCATATAGAAATCATGTCCATAAGTATCTGGAAATCTGAATTCTGCATATGCAAATAGAAAATATGCCTATAGGTCCTTCTGAATCTTGTATATCCATTTTCATCTATAAATAATGTCCATAGGTCTTAAACAATCAACTGCAATTAGATATCATGTTAATAGGTCTTAAACAAAATTCAGCACCTAGATATCATGCCTATAAGGTTTCTGCACTTTTACCATGTCTATAAGGCTTCTAACCAACTACGCGTAGAAAGCATGTCTATAGGAATTTTTAATCGAATCTGAATCGCTTCATTCACGTCTAGAGCTAAACCAGTAATAACAAGGATCATCATTTGCAGAACTCATGACCTTCGTAAAAACTTGCTTTCTTTGATAATCTGACAACCTTTTTAACTAGTACGTATTCAGTTTATTATTATTGCTTTCTGAATTCAATAGATACCAAGCCTATAGGATCCTTGTCCAACACTTAGGCAAGCCTTAGGGTGAAGTTATAAAATGAATCTGTGCTATTAACTAGAACCAGCAGGCAGACCTGATTCGGGCTTCTTATCTGAATTATGTAATAAATTAGTCTGCCTCAACCTTTAAGTTCTTAATCAAACCATAAACAGTATGTAAAAGTCATGCTAATTATGTGCTTTCTTTATTCAAGGAGGTATATCTGAGCCTTTTACTTGTTATGTGCTTTCCCCCCAAGTTGCTATATATGTTTTTGTATGTCGCCTTAGAATTTTGCCTTTGAAACTACAAATAATCCTAATATCCCTCCCCCTTAGGATTAGTAGTCCTAAATGCCTCCGGGAATGATAGGATTGGGACGGGTAATAGCATGCAATAAGTAAACGAGATCATTCCGCGCTTTAATACCTTAACGGGGTGGGAAAGGGTAGATATGGATATGATAACCACGCGATAACGTCTCGCGTAACCCCTCACTGAGGAGTGATTACCGGATGTTGTGTGGGGTGATCCATATTATTAATAAACCTAGGACCCCCCTTTTCCCTTTGTTTCTTTGTTTCTTCTAAAGATTTCAAACTATTTTTTTAAGAAAATCAGCTTCCTTTTAATTTTTTCCAATTTTGTTTGTAACCATTATGTGAAAATCCCCTCTTATTTCAAGTTTTATTTGCCTACATGTTATTTGCACCTAAATTCACAACAATAGTCTGGTTGGGAACCACACTAGTGGATCCTGAGGGGTGCCTAACACCTTCCCTTGGGATAATTTCAAGCCCTTACCCAATCTCTGGTTACTCAAATCAAACCTTCTTGGTGTCCTAATGCACCTTAATCATTAGGTGGCGACTCTTCAATTCAAACCCAAATTCCCAAAAAGGGAATGAGTTGTCCTCCCAAATGTCATAAACCCAATTTCGCGAGAAAAAGGGGGCGCGACAGCATGGCGACTCTTCAATTCAAACCCAAATTCCCAAAAAGGGAATGAGTTGTCCTCCCAAATGTCATAAACCCGATTTTACGAGAAAAAGGGGGCGCGACATGTAGTTCGTGCCAAGATTTATCTTGATGGAGCTATACTTTTGTGATTGTTGTGCATAATTAGGGGAAAGAGTTACCTCAAAGAAGAATCGAAGAGTATATGAATAAATAGGTTAGCTCAGCAGTGTTGAGTCAACATAGAAAAAGATGAAATTAGCCGCCGGTGTTTGTGGCAAGCCTATGAAGAGGGCAGACTAGCCAATGCAACACTACCTACTCGGCTTAGTTCTCAGAAATGTTTTTGAAGGAGTTTGTCTCCCAGATTCTCTGTAATATATAGTATATGTGGTCTGAACGGTTGTGTTAGGTCACCATGACAGTGTCAGAATATGTCATCAGGTTCAATAAGTTAGTTGTCATACTCCTACTTTGGTTCCTAAGCTAGAGAGCGAGTCCACAGACTCATTAAAGGACTCAATTATGATGTTGAAATTTTGTACAACTCAGGAAGCTACAAGCTGATGCTTCATCTCGGCTAGTGGTAGAAATTGCCAAAATGTTAGAAATATGTTTTGGATGAGGAAAAGAGGAAGCTAAGGAGACCAATAGGTCTCGAGGTTTTAAAGGATTCGGCGAATTCTACTCTACAACTACAAATCATTATAACGGGGGCTCGGGTAGCCGGCCAGCCTAGTCAATATATCTGATTACTCAGGGTGCTCCAGTAAGTTCTTTTAATGCACTACCAACATGAGCTTTGTATAATGGTTATTCCAGTTATCTAGCATAGACTCAGTATGAGCAGTTGAACCCTCAAAGGGATTGTTATGAATGTGGTAGTACTAGGCACATCATGGGAAAATTATCCTAGACTTGGGAGAAACATATTTTTATAAAAGCACTCAGGCTATGTGCCCCATTTCCACTTAAATGACCAGCCAGAGGTAGGGGTCAGGATGTTAGAGGTGGAGGTGAAACTCCTAGAGGTGGAGACCCAACCCGCTGATATATTTTCTATGGTATGGCTGAGGTCGCATCACCAGATGGTGTCGTTACACGTACGGTCTTGAATTATTATAAAGCAACAATTTTCTTAACTTTATTCAGTTTGAGTATCGAGGCAAGTCCTCCTATTGTGCTCCACTTATGAGTGAACTTCGTAATTCTGAGATCTACTTATGTGAATACTCCTATTGGGAGATTTGATGGAGATAGCTATGTCTATCATTATGTGTTGTGATTTTGTTAAACAAAAATTATTCAAAAGAAGAAAATGGAATGTTCCAATTTGGCACGATGTGCATATTACTTGTGGTACAGAGTTGAGGATGATATCCTTGTATTTTATATAATGTGAAATATTTAAACCGGGCTACTAGCTGCGGTAGATGTTATATAAGGACGAGGTCCTTGTGGTGAAAGAAAAAAAAGTATGTGTTTAAATGCTCCCTTTGTGAAATTAAAAATTTGTACTATAGTACTTATAGGGAGTCATGCCTATTAGACTTATTTGGGGGAAAAAATCTTGTATGAATATCTTTGTGCATAATTTGCCAGATTTATATTGTAATTATTGAGTTTTAGACTACGAGGTGAGTGCCCGGGGGATGTATATTGTTACTCATTAATTCGGGTAAGTAATTATGAGATCTTCATGCCTCGTTGTTAGTAAAATGGATGTTTGAAATGAGATTTTGTTAACATGAGGTTAATTAGTGATGTTGTAATCTTTTATGAACAATTATTAAGACCAGAGATGTGGTTATGGTCATACATATGATGTGTTTCATGTCAAGATATCATTGTGATAATGTCGTGCTTGTAATGCAGAGATTAGTGTGATTAATATATACTTTGTGGTGCTTTGTTGGATTGTGGACATGTTGTTAAGAGTTATTTTGGTGTTACTCTGGCAGGTGGATAGGCTTAATTACAGGGAAGACTCTGCCGAAATTTTTGAAATATTTGTGAGTTAAAACAATTTGGGATATTGAGATGTGCAAAGAAAGAGATAAGTTACATTATATGTTTAAGGATATGCTCTACTTCTCATTTGAGGACAAATGACCCTAAGTGGGGGAGAATATAATACCCTTTATTTGATGGGTGCGTAGGCACGAGTTGCTATAGCCAGTCAAGACTAATATCAGGTGTTGATGTGAAAATCGGACCTTTCTGGAAATGATTGGAGTGTAAGAAATTTGGTCTTCAAGTTTACAAATATAGATAAAGAAAATAATCTCAATTGAAATGGTGTTGTCGGACTTATGTCGAATGCGGTAATGTGGGATCAATCGCTAATATTTGTGTAGAAGTAAAATCATCAATTTGGTAACCTGAGAATAATTCTTAGTACGTTCGAGGATGAACGTTTATTTTAGAGGTGGAGAATGTGATGACCTAAAATGTCATCTTTAAATTAAATAATTATCTCGGTATTTTAAGACCTTAAAAAGCGGTATCAATAATTCCTCGACTTGCGAGTGCAGTCCGTATAATTTTCCGGAAGGTTTTTATGTGAAAAATGGATTAAATTGTGAACTAGAGCTTTAAAACTCAACTGAGTTGACTTCGGTCAACATTTTGAGCGAACGAACCCGGATAAAAGTTTTGACCATTCCGGTAGTTCCATATCGTGATTTGGGGCTTGGTTATATGCCTGAAATCGAATTCGGAGGTCTCTAGATCAAATTATCGCAATTTAACGGAATCTAGAAATCTAAGGCTAAAGATTTCTTAAGTTTGACCGAAGATTTGACTTTTGAGAAAAAGACCCTGGAATGGAATTTTGATGATTCCAATAGTTTCGTATGGTGATTTTGGACGTAGGAATATGTTCGGATTTGGATTTGGAGGTTTGTAGGATAATTCGGCGCATTTTGGCAAAAATTGGAAAATAGAAGATTTTTGAAAAGTTTGACTGAGGGTTGACTTTTTGATATCGGGGTCAGAATCTAGTTCTGAAAATTCCCATATCTTCGTTATGTCATTTATGACTTGTATGCAAAATTTGAAGTCATTCGGACTTGATTTGATAGGTTTTTGCATCGAATATAGAAGTTAGACGTTCTTAGATTCATTAGACTTGAATTTGGGTGTGATGCACGGTTTTTGAATTTTATGATGTGATTTGAGGTTTCGACTAAGTTCGTATGATGTTTTAGGACTTATTGGTGTATTTTATTGAGGTCCCGAGGGACTTGAGTGGATTTTGGAAGGTTAACGGATCAATTCGGACTTGTATTTATCTCCTGAAATTTTCTGGGCAGTTTCTGCATTGTTCGCACGTGTGAACAGTGACCGCACCTGCGTGAATAGTATCCATGTACAGTAGCGTATATAGTATCTGTGAACAGTATTCATGTACAGTAGCCGTGAACAATATCCGTGAACAGTAACACGCGTGAACGGTACCCCGAAAATTCTGGACTGTGTAAAGGATGAGCATCCAGTTTTCCTCATTTTTTTGGACTTCCAAGCTCGGATTTTGGGCAATTTTGAGCAAGAAGTTACAAAAATTCTTGAAGTAAGTGTACTTGACTTTCTTGTGATTATATTCCATGAATAAATCTTCATATTTGGCTTTAGATTATTGATATTTGAAGAGAAATGGAGGAATTTTCTAAAATTCCATAAAAATGAATTTTTCAAGATTTGAACATCGATTCGGAGTCAGATTTGAGTAAAATTAGTATGGTTGGACTCGTAATTGAATGGGTTGTTGTATTTTGTGACTTTTGTCGTATTCCGAGACACAGGTCCCACAGGCAATTTTTGGGTTAATTTCGGATTTTGTTGAAAAATTAGTATTATTCATATGGAAGGCATTGCAGAGTAAGATTTTGCTCGAATTAAGGTAAGTAAGGGTTATAAATCTGGTCCTGAGGGTATGAAACCCTGGACATTGTATCATATGACTATTTTGGAGGTGATGCACATGCTAGGTGACGAGCGTGTGGGCGTGCACTGTAGGGATTGTGACTTGGTCCGTCCCGTGAGGCTGTGGAATTAATTGTCCTATTGTTTAATACATGTTCTATCTGTTTTCATAGAAATTGACTGTACTTCATGTTAGAAATCATGTTTAGGCCTTATGTGACCACTGTTGAGACCTCCGAGGTCGTGTACTTACTGAATAGGCTGCTAATTGTTGTTTTGTACTCAGTCATAGCTTTTCATAGTTATTATGCCCCCATCACAGCTGTTCATTGTTGATACATGATGTCACGCCTCCTTTTTCCTACACCCGGGAGGGTATAAGGGAGTTTTTCCAATTAAAGAACAATCGAAACGTGACTTATTTCAATTAAAATTCAGAGTCGCCACTTGGGATATTTAAGGTGTCCCAAATCACCAGTTCAAATCCCGAATCGAGGAAAAGATTGACTCTGTATTACAGTCCGCGAACCAGAAATCTGAGTAAGGAATTCTGTTAACCCGGGAGAAGGTGTTAAGCATTCCCGAGTTCCGTAGTTCTAGCATGGTCGCTCAACTATTATTATCGGCCTAATTATCTTATTTTAGAACACTTTCAAACATATGTGCATTTTTACTTTAAACCGCTTTTAACCATTTTTAAGAAGATTTCAACGTTATACAAAACACGTCTTTGGATCACGCCACATGAAATGCACCCGCGATCCGCAATATATTTTATATAACGTTGTTAAGATTTGGATTTGGGTCACACAAATGTGCACCCGATTTTAGGAAGGTAATATTATTAAAGTACGTGCCTAAAGCAACTACGCGTTTTAACTTCGCGAGGGCCATGAAATTTTGCTAAATGGCACGCCTCGAATTCTAAGGTCGAGTTAAAAATTAATTAAAACGAGGGCCACACAATTGTCATTTTTGTTCGGCATGGTGCACCTCAATTAAATTCCTACACTAATTAGTTAATTCGCTCCCACCTATCAAACTACGACAACTATTTTAATTTGCAGCCTTAATCACTCATTAATTGAACAACCATTTGCAAAAAAAAATCAGCCTTATACTAAGGTAGAGACATTTACGAGAATAACCACCTTTCACATTCTTGAGCCTTAGGCTTGAGATGTAAAATTCCAGCAATTAAATGACTTTTATCATAGCACTACAACACCCAGATTTTATTATATTGACTAGCCTAAACCACCAAAAGCAAACTCACATAATTAATAAACCTAACAATATTTAACATTCAAACGCAAGTAATTTACCTTAAATAAACATACTACTAGTGTAAATGAAGAAAGAAAATAAAGTTGATATTAAGCCCAATGCATAATATGACCAAAACTTAATCCGTTCATTTTCCAATTACCCGGATTCCTGTCTCATTCGGAAGTAATCCCAACAACCCAACTAATGCCCATTCTTTTATACTTCTTCAATTAACGGACTGATGGTTTAATTAACACAAGGCTTCCCAGTTTAGGCTCAAGTCTAAACCCAACAACCTACCGTATTTTAATTACTAATGAGTCCAGATACTATCTAAATCCTGGGACCAAAGGGAGCCCAGTATCATGTTACCAATGCCAACCCAATTCAATGACACAGTGTAATGGCCAGGCAGGGATTCAAGGTCGAATCCCTGCAGCAACACGATCAACTCATAGGTTTTCAAATTTGATTTTAAACGTACACTTACACCAACAGCCCATTGAACATATTTAAAAAAAAACATTGTATAAACATAGATACCACTAAGCTAGAATACCCCTGAAATTAATAAACCAAATTCCATTTTAAGCAACTATACATCCATTATGCATAGTAGATCCAAGTACATTACGGCAAACTAAGAAGCTCTTACTTAATACATGTTTAATGGAAGGTAAATTCAGATCAAACTCACTAAACTACTGCAGATATGGCTTGGAATGAATATCATGCAATCCACAGCCATGAAACATATTCACAAGATGTTTATTCACATATTAAGAATTGAAACACCACTGAAACAACTATATAATCACACCTCCCCTTCTAACATGGTTTCTATACTTAATCACATTTATAACTTAAATTTGAACATACTCCTTTCAACAAGATAAATATAGAAGCTGGCCTACATACTGATCACCAAATGTACTAATTATCCAATCTCATAGACACCTACAACTTTCAAACATTGCCAAACATTTAACATGACCTTTCATGCACCTTTGATGCTCCACAATGAACTACCAAGCTAATAATACTACAACAGTCCATACTCAGAACAAACAGATGTCACACCTCCTTTTTACTCGCGCCCGCAAGGGGTGAAGGAGTTTTACCAATTAAAGTCAATCGAAACGGGATTTGTTTATTTATTTCAGAGTCGCCACTTGGGAGATTTAGGGTGTCCCAAGTCATCAATTTAATCCCGAATCGAGTAAAAGAATGACTCTGTATTACAGTCCGCGAACCAAAAATCTGGATAAGGAATTCTGTTAACACAGGAGAAGGTGTTAGGCATTTCTGAGTTCCGTGGTTCTAGCACGGTCACTCAACTGTCATATTCGTCTTGTTTATCTGATTTTATACAATTATGAGCTCATGTGCAAGTTTTAACTCTTTACCGCTTTTATTATTATATTTTAAAAGAATGTGAACATCGTTTAAAAAATATGTCTTTGGATTGCGTCACATGAAATGCACCCGCAATCCGGAACACATTTTTATTCAATATTTTGGGATTTGGATTTAGGTCGTATGAAATGCACACTCGATTTTAAGAAGGTAAGATTATTAAAATGCGCGCCTAAAGCGATTAGCGTATTATTATTTTGGGTAAGGCCGTGGAGTTCGCTAAGCGGCCGATCCCGAGTTCTAAGTAATTAACACATACATTTTTGTGAGGGCCCCGCAATCTGTGCGTTTTATTTGGCGAGGCTCGTCTCATTTTTATTTAAAAGAATAAACCTACAGTGACTACATTTTTTCTATTAAGTTCGTCTCAAAAATAAAAGAAAATCTCCCAATTAATTACATGCTAAAAAAGGACGTAGCTTATTAGTTATTAGTTTACGGATAATGCAAATGGAAAATTGCAATCGAGTTTGTACAAAGAGAGATTTCTTTCATTTTATATTCTATTATTTAATAACACTAGAACATGAGATTGACACACAATAATATCAAAATAAATTAACTATTCTTTGATTAATTTAAACTAACATTATTAGATGAAGGAGTTATTATACATATGCAACCCCCTTACTCATTAATCAGTCAACTACATTTTTATACAAAGAAAGGAAAACTCTATTCAAGCACAAATCTAAACAGGAGGAATTCAACAGGAACAAATCCTGGTCAATACTTCATTTCGCCTCAAGCCAAGAGTGTACAAATGTGTACCTGGAAATGGCAATACAAGAAGATGAAAGAGCAGTCAGCAACAGTAACAACACGGCAAGACAACAGCAACCCAACATCAGCAATTCAAACCAAATTCGAGGCCCGGGAAAATTTGAAGAAAATCAAACAAGCTCAATAGAACAAACCCAAAAGTTTGTAAAAGACTAAGCAGCATCAACCCACATCACCACAAACAGACTCAACCACGCGTGTATTAAACCCGAAACTAAACTCCTCTCTCACTTTGTTTTTGTTTTCTCTTTTTAAACTATCCAACACTCTCTTAGGATTTTCATAATGTCTTCCTCTCTCCAAAAATAATCCTCTCTCAAAAACTCTTTCACTTGTGTCAAAATGACCCTTATTTATAGCAAGACTCTTGTCTTGAACCACTAACCCGAAATATTCTTCCTCCCCCCACACTTGCATGCTTTGTTCCCCACTATATTAAACAACTACATTATTCCCCACTAACTTATGTCTTGTCCCCCACTATATTAAACAATTACATTATTCCCCACTAACTTATGCATTGTCCCCCACTATATTAAACAATTAATTATTGCCCACTACAACATGTCTTGTCCCCCACCATATACTATTATAATATTATTAATGCCTAGTGGGCGGAGCACTCAGATTAAATAATTGTCCAAATTTTTAATTCCAAAAATACCCCTCCGACCTTACTGAAATTACCATTTTACCCCTGAAAATACTGCAATTTACCAATCTACCCCCATCAGCTATAACCAATTCGCCTAATCAATTCTAACCAAAATACAACAGCTATAACCAATTCCTAAACAAATTCAAACAACAAATTCAAACTAAATGATGAACAACAAAGAAACAACTGGAATTATTTTGACTGAACAATATTTTTCTTTAACAACAAACCTACTTTCAGACTCAACAACACTAACAAATTGATCATAACAAACAAGTAGATTCAAATCACTAAACTGAACTTTAAATTAAATCTAATAACATTACAACCAACAACTTCTATATTAAACTAAACAAGAACATAAAACAACTGAAGAAATAATCAAAAATGATAAACAACGAACAAGGAAAGAACCAAACATATATTGATTTCAAATCTGAGAATATCAAACAAAATACGGACAGAAATGAAACTTAAACCAACTAACCGGAAATGAACAACGACGAACTCGAACGGAAATGGCAAACTCGAACCAAGACTGCCAACGACCTAACGGATCTCGACTTCCACGACAACCCACCTTCTTTTTTAAACTCGACGAACTCAGAACGACCCCGACGAGGCAGTCATGGTGAATAAAAAGAAGACGAAGAAAAAGCAACAGCAACAGCAGCAACGCTGCTTGTTGCGGATGGGTCCATTGATGGTTTTTCCGGCGACTTGGGGTGAGCTCGACGAAGGCATCAGCAATGGTGGCTTAGGTGGTGTTCATGGATAAGCTGGGACGAAGAAGAAGGAACAGCAACGCAACAACTATACTGCTTGTTAATGGCGGACGGGGAGGGCAACATTGGGTTTTTCTGGCATGGCTAGTGTTTGGGAGACGGATTGGGCGTGTGATGTTGCTGGGTTTGGCTGGAGGTGAACGACGAAGCTCAGGCGTGGTGGAGTTGGAGCTTGCGACTGGAGGAGGAAGATGGTGGAGGGTGTTCATGGCCGGTCGTTCATGGTGGTCGCCGAAGAAGATGAAGCAGAGGGGTCGTTCATGGCTGGTCGTTCATGGTGGTCGACGAAGAAGATGAAGCAGCGGGGTGGTGCTGTGTTGCGACGGGGCTGGTTGGGGCTGATTCACGTCATCCATGGATGGAGCTCGTCGAAGCGGGGTTGTTGGACGTTCATAGCTTCGACGACGAGGCGGACTTGTTGGTGGTCGACGAGTGTGGATGGTTGTGGAGCTGTGTGTGTGTGTGTGTGTGCTTGTGTCGAAGAAGACGATGCAATGGCAGCCATGGATGGGGGCGTGAGGAAGCTTAGAGAAGATGGAGAGAAAGAGAGAGGGGGGCAGATGGGTTTAGGTTTAGGGTTAGGAAAAAATGAAATGAAGATAGGAGGGGTTAGTTCATTTGGGGTTATGGGGCGGACCGGGTCGAGGTGTTTTGGGTTGGGTAAGGGGTTATTTGGTTTGGGCCTGGGGTTTAAAATTGGAGGAAGGGCCCAATCCGATTTTCTTCTTCTTTTTGTTCTTTTTTTTTTTACTTATTGATAAAACTAAAATGTTAAAATTAAATTATAAAAACCAAAATTATCTTAAAATACTAATTAACTTCTAATAATAATTATCACCCAAAATTAAACATCCATAAAATAAAATCACACAATTTGGACGTTAAATGCTAAAAATGCAAAAGATGCCTATTTTTGTAATTTTCATTCTTATAAAACAAACTTAATTACTCATAATTGCAAACCTAAATCCTAAATGCAAATGCGACATATTTTTGTATTTTTTATTAATTTAGCAAATAAACATGCACAGACAAATGCAAACAATACAAGAAAAATAACACAAAATTCACAACAATTGCAAACAAACAAAAAAAAAGAAAATTGTTTTATTTTTGGAATTTTTGGGAGTAATTCTCATATAGGGCAAACATCACGTGCTTACAACAGGAAAAAATATAATAAGATTAAGCTAAGCTAAACAGTTTCGAAAGTGCAGAAACATTGAATAACAAACTGCATTAGTACAAATTTCTATTTAAGAGAACCAATCTTCATATTCATCCATTCTCATACATTGGGAGGTGAGATGAATACCTGGAAATGAGAGCAAAGAGGGGAAAGGTGCAGCAGTAGCAACAACAGGACTCAACAATAAAAATAAACCAAAGGAAACCAGTTTTTTAGCCAAATTCAGCCCAGTAGAAGGATCAAATGATACTTAGTAATCAAAATACAGTCAGAACTTGAACCAAACACTTGAAAACCAGCAAATTCAAATCATTTTAACTTATGATTATTCAGGAATTGTTTCAGAAATGAAAAGTCTCAAAATCTCAGAAATTTTAATGGAACAGTAAAATCTAATTTTTTTCCAGTATTTCTGGATACTCTTCTCTTCAGTGTGTTGTTTTATTAAATAGGCAATGAGAAATGTCCTTAGGATTCACAAAATGCCCTTTCAACATTTAAAATTTTGATTCCGCTCATTTCTTATGGCTTTAAATTATTCAGTAGTGAATTGTTATCCCTACCATTATAGAAGTTTCTCAATTAAGTGACCACTTTAAGCTTATACTAATCAATTCTTATCAACACAATTAAACAAGAAGTTATACTAAATTATTAAACTAATCCTAATTATTCTGACTAATCCTATAATACGAAAGACTCGGAGGTTACTATAATTAACAGAATAAATCACGAAATCAGACGACATGGATAATAACTAAAGAAGCTCATGAATAAACTAGACCAAATCGACGAATAATTTTTAGTTCAACACAGAAACTAAACTAAAAAAAATCACAAATCGAATTCGACCAAATAACCATTCTAAAAATAAAACAAAGGAGTAGAGGCAGATAATAATAAAAGAATTAGAAAAACTAAAATTAGGACACCTACCTACAAATGATTGAACCCCGTCTTGAATTAGACCTTCAATTTTTGAATTTGAAGCCGGAATAGACCTTAATCGAGTGTTCTCGACTGAGAACACACAACTAAGGTCGATTTCAACCTCAAACCTTCAAATACCTAACCGATTTGGAATTTGGGATTTTAGGGCTCCTTTATGATTCGAACAGTTCTGGTGTCATTCGAAGGGCGTGAAGTGGGGATTTGGAAAGAGGGTAGTGAGATGGTTCTGGGGTATCGATTTGGGGTCGTTAGGAGACGGCTCCGTCACCGGAAGGCTCGGGTGAATGGTGGCGACTACTAGGGTTCATAGCTAAAAATCAAAGGTTGAACCATTCTAGGGGTGTTCGAAGGAAACTAACTAAACGATTTGGAAAGAGGGGGGTGATGAGGCTTTGTAGTGTGGAGTTGATGGTGAACGGAGCTGGCGTCGCCGGCTTAAAGTGGTGGAATTTTAGGGCGGCTTCGTTTAGGGTTTGGGGGTTGAATGAGACGGGAGTGAAGTGAGGGGGGGCTTGAGGGGTATTAGATATATTAAAATTATTGATTCAATCATGGCCGTTGGATGATTCGAATCCAACGGTTCTGATTGAATCAATAATTAAAACGGGGTCGTTTTAATCGAGTGGGGTTGGACCGATTCGGGTACAATACGGGTCGGGTTGTGGGTGAGACTGGTAATGGTTGGGAATCTGGACCGTTTGATCAAACTAGTTCCACGGTCCAAATTAAAACACACGAAATAACATCGTTTGGATGAAACTGGAGACGGACCGGGTTGGGGGAAGGTCTGGGCTAGTTTTTGGGGTAGGTTTGGACTGATTAGTGTTTGGGCCTGGTCTTTGTTTTAATTAGAATGGTCCAAGGCCTTATTTTTCTTTTTTCTTTTTATTTTCTTTTTATTTTTCTTTCTTCCCCTTTTTTCAAAATTAAAAATAAATCCTAAATTTAACTTATAAAACTCAAATTAACTTTAAAAAAAATACTAAGTAACTCTAAATAATAATTATCATAAATAATTAAATACTAAATTAAAAGAAAATCACAAAATTTTGACATTAAACCCTAAAATGCAAAATACATTATTTTTTGTGAATTTGTGCATTTTTGTAAAACAACAATTTACTAAATTAACCAAGAACAATGTAAAATCAAATCCTAAGTGCAGATGTTGTATTTTTTATTTTTTATTTTTAATGCATTAATAAAACTAAATATACACACAAAAATATGCAAACAATCAGGAAAATCGAACAGTAATTCCTAGAATAACACATAATTAAAGAAAAGACCTAATTTTGGGAATTATTTTGGAGTAATTCCTGTGAGGCAAAAATCACGTGCTCACAGCTGGCCCTCTTTACCTGGAAATACGAAGAGTTTTCGTACAAAGATAAAGTGAGCGGATACGAGTGATTTTTGCCCGTTTGAATACTCCATGGGAAGCATTTTTTGAAAGAATTTGACCGAACCTCTGCTTCAAAGGTTTCCTACATATCCTTGGCTATAAAGGAATCAGGGCAATGTAGTTCGGGAATTTTTGGTAGCTAGGACTACCATGAAGCTTTGATTTCACTGTCGCTGCTGCTGCTTACTGACCTCCTTATTACACCATGACAAAATGAAGAAAGTAGACTAAGCTATAATCTATGCTTTACAAAGATTTATTTTCAAACTTGGTCTTGTGACTGTTGTTGCCTCATTGACTTGTATTTTCCCAGTGAAATCCCTTTGTTGCCCACTTAAATTGTAATCTGAGATGTTTTTCCTTTTCTCCAGGTGGATGCCTGACTGCTGAACTTGAATTGTATTCCCTTGCTCTCCAGGTGGGCGCCTGATTGCTGAACTTGAATTGTATTCCCTTGCTCTCTAGGTGGGCGCCTGATTGCTGAACTTGAATTATATTCCCTTGCTCTCCAGGTGGGCGCCTGACTGCTAATCCTTAATGTATTCTCTTGCTCTCTATGTGGGCGCCTGACTGCTGAACTTGAATGTATTCCCTTGCTCTCCAAGTGGGCGACTGATTGCTGAACTTGAATTGTATTCCCTTGCTCTCCAGGTGGGCACCTGACTGCTGAACTTGAATGTATTCCCTTGCTCTCCAGGTGGGTGCCTGATTGCTGAAATTGAATGTATTCCCTTGCTTTCTATGTGGGTGCCTGATTTCAACAAAATAGACAAAAACAAAGAAATATTTCTGCCCCAGTTTGGTAGTTGGGCACATATGTGAGTGTTAACTGAATCATGTTACCAAATATCAGTAAGAACTTGAAAGTTGAAAGTTGAAACTTGAACTATACTCCCTTGCTCTCCAGGTGGGCGCTTGATTGATGAAACTTGAATTGTATTCTCTTGCTCTCCAGGTGGGCGCCTGATTGTTGAACTTGAACTGTTTCTCCCTGTTCTCCAAGCGGGTCCCTGATTTCAACAAAAATAGACAAAATAAAGAAAATTTTCTGCCCCAGTTTGGTAGCTGGGCGCATATGTGAGTGTTAAACTGAATCATATTACCAAATATTACTAAGAATTTGAAAGCTATGTCCCATTATCCAGGGGGTCCTGACAACTCTTAACTACGACAATTTTAAATCTAAGTTATATTTTCTAAAGGTGTGACTTCCGCTAAATCTTGTTATCTAAGAGGGTCTTAAACTATTCCCCATTATCCAAGAGGGTCCTGAAAATCAAAAGTCAAGTTTTATCCTAAGAGTGACATTCTTTACGGCTGAATTATATTACCCTATAACAGAACTTACACTAAATCTTGTTATTTAATGAAAATCTTAAAGTTGGGTCCCATTATTCAGGAGGGTCCTGACAACTCTTAATTAAACGACAATTTTAAACCTAAGTTATATCTTATAAAGCTATTATTTCCACTACATCTTGTTATCTAACAACAATCTTAAAGGTAAGCCCCATTATTCAGGAGGATCCTAAAAACTGCTAATTGAATCCTATCTTCAACATGCGAACTTTAAAACCATCTTATATTCCTTGGGATACATTTATGCTAGATTTTACTACTCATGATTGTTTTGAATTTTAAACTAGGTCCCATTTTCCAGGAGGGTCCTGAGAATTTACGGTCAAACCTGTCTGGTGCTTTGCCTTTCCTTACGGAGGGTTCTCCGAAACAAATGAAATTTTCTGCCCATGTTTTAATCAAAGAAAATCTTGTCAGTTTAAAAATATGGTGTTTGGTTTGTCGCCTTGAATTTCGAGGGCGATTGCTCCTTCACTTCCCATGATCACTTTGATTCCCACTCGAAAACCTTGCTTGTTTATTGACTAATCACTTTCTATATCACCCTTATCACGGAAAATACCTCTGATCCATTCAAACCCAATACCATTGACACGTACTGAACCTTTATATTTCCCATGAATCCCAAAGCACGTTAATTGTCATACACTCAGTGCACATGTTGTTCTTTCCTGACTTAAAATACAATCATTGGCCTTGAGGTCTATTGCTTCATCGTTTGCCATGATAACTTTGACTTCTGCTTGGAAGATCTTGCTTATCACTGATTTACCACCCTTTTCGTCAATCTTATCACGGAAAATACCTCTGATCCGTTCACCAAACACCCTCCATCTTGTTGCATTGTTCATGGATTGATATGTACCAAACCTTCGTGTTTCACCGAAAATACCTTTGATCTGTTTGCCTAACACACTCCATCTTGTGCATTGTTAATGAATTGATATATACCAAACCTTTGTATTTCACAAGGATCCCAAAGCATGTTGATTGTTACCACCTCAATGTGCTTTTTATTTTTTTTTCACTTATGACATTTTGATGTGTTAGCTAGACCCCGTTTTGTGCAATTGGAAAGCTGGTGGCAAATTTTGAAGTCATTTCTCACTTGTTTCAACCGCACAGACTCAAAGTGAGGAAGTAACCTAGACAAAAGGCACAGAGTAAAGGATAAAGGGAAGAGATGATTCCTAACAAGAAAACTACAAAATGGAAACCTATCAGATGTGGATACCAACTCTAATGACCATGACATACACCTGTGGCCTATTCTGTCAAGCAAGTCTGATGTTCAACTTTTATTGTACCTTCAAACCGTGAAACTGGGCTTCAATGCTCTGATTATCCAATCCGATTCACAATCCTTATTCGACTTGTAGTGCCCGAAGGGTTTTTACCATCAAGCCTCTCTCATTTTGTTTTTTTCTCTCAACTTACAGTTGCCTCAAGATGCCCGTGAAGGTTTTCACCAATAAGACTCTCTCATTTTTTATTTTTCCAGTTTGGATTAAAGTGTCACCCTTGATATGAATCACCTATACTTTCTCGACTTGGCATCCCTCGAAGACTAATCAGAAGGTCTTTCTTTGGACCGTAACGTGGGCTTTTGGATAGGGTTAGAAAGAAACGGTATCAAAGGCTCAAAAAAATTCAACATGGGTTCAAAATTACAACTTTTGGAATTAGATTTCTTACAACAACCACAACTTCTGCCCCAGTTTCTTGCTTGGGGATTTTTGGATTTTATTTTGATGAGACCAAACCGTGAGGCTGCCTAAGTTTCTTTAAAAGGAATCAGGTCGAATGTAGTTCATGTCATAGAAATTACTTTGTTGTTATGATTTTCTTTCCTTTTTCTTCCTTTTTCTCTTCTTTTCTTTTCTTTCTTTTTCTCTTTTTGTTATTTTGTTGTTTTTTCTTTTTCTCTTTCTTTTTCTTCCCTTTTTTTCCTTTTCTTCTTCTTTTTCCTTCTTATCTTCCACACTTGTGTTTCTGATCTTTACTACTGATTCTGAAAGAGGGATATGAAAGAAAATAAATAAGGCTCAAAGGGGTAATGAAGAATAAAGTGTTTAGATAGCAGAACAAAATGCCTACTTCATTCCAATCTCCAAAACATGTCAAGTACAAACAACATAATTAAACAAACCAAGGAAAGCATTCGTAACATCTTTTGATTGCGCCAGACTTGATAACCATATCCACGCATTTGCCTTCTACATTTGTTACATACAAAGCACCATTGGACAACACTCCCACTCTCATTACCACGAATGACCCCCTACAAATTTGGGGCAAACTTGTCGTTATCTTTACCCAATGCAGCATGATGCATTTCAATAGTGTATTTTTATGTTCTATCTGCCCAGTTTCACATGGTTCAGGCTTCAAATGATCTTAAAATGTCCAAATTTGTTCTTATTTCCCTCAAGTGTCCCTATCATCTACAAAATTATTTCCTGACTAAACTGACTTTTAAAGATCAAGCTGAGAATTATACGTACATGTCATGTCACTAGAACCAGCATGAAAAGAACAGTAAGAGGAGAAGAGAACTAAACAAAAATGACTAGAAATAGCAGAAAACAGAGAATTGCATTAGACAGACGGTGAAAGGGTTTGAACAACAAACAAACAAAATAAACTAGGGTATAACCCTAAAACAAACCTAGATAACACTAAATGAGATACTACGACTAAAGGAACTAGATAAAATAAAAGGATATAAGGGTTTGAATCACAAGATAATATCCGGATTACAACCCTGAATTAACCCGGATAACAGAAATGACAACAATCTAAACCACCAAAGCTCCTCTCCGGTTGACCAAGAAATAGAGCGTCTTTCCAATTATCAAGCACGGTATCTTAGCCACTGAATTCTGCATCAACAATACTAAGACCTTCACAAATCTCTATCACATTGTTCTTAACAAATTGCTTTTGGGTTCCCTTTGCCTGCTCATTCTTAGGATCAACCTCTAATAGCGTTGAAAGTTTCGCAGCACGTGGACCTCAGAAGAATTCTCATATTCCTTTTCAAAACAAATCATACCCACCAGCTCATTATGCACAGGTGATGGACTTTGGCTAGTGTCTACTGCATCTAGACTTTGCACGACAATGTTGCCTGCATCAATAAGCTTCTGAATCGCAATCTTCAGATTCCAACACTTCTCTATGTCATGCCCCATGGCATCTGAGCAATATGTGCACCTTTGAGAAAAATCAAACTTCTTTGGAAGAGGGTTTGGCATTTCTATCTAGGTCGGCTTCAACATCTCCAATTTCCTTAGCCTCTGGAACAGACTGGCATATGACTCTCCCAATGAAGTGAAGGTTTTCTTCTTCCGTAACCTCTCGTTCTTAAATGCTTGATTGGGCCGAAAACCTGATCTATGGGGTTTTCGGTAGGCTCGTAGGGGTAGATAGGCATTTTGTGGAGCTGGGTACTGGGAAAATGATGTACGACTTTAGGAGTTATGTGGAGAGAAGTGGCATTGGGAGGATCATCTGGTGCACAAGGATATCCATGGGGATGATGTCGAGGCTGGAAGTGTTGATCGGGAAAGCCCATCGGATCATCTTTTCTGTTTCTCTTTCTTCCACCCAAGCTTACTGGGATGTTCTGAATGTCTTTCGAACAACTCATGATTTTGCCTGACTTGATTCCCTCGTCTACTAGCTCCCCCATTTTTAATATTTCATTGAAAGGCTTTCCCAAGGCCAGGATCAAATGACTGAAGTAGGTGTGTCCTTGGGCTTTTAGGAAAAGCTCAACCATTTCTTCTTCACCAATCGGGGTATTGACTTGAGCAGCCTGCTCCCTCCATCTGAGCCCAAACTCTCTAAAGCTTTCCTCCGGCTTCTTTTCTATTTTAGATAGGGAGGAGCAGTTTAGGGTAACACCTGATTTGTATTGAAAATATCAAACAAAATCTTGAGCCATGTCACCCAATGTAGGCCACTTGCCAACATCTTGACGAGCATGCCAGTCCAAAGCTGCCCCTGTCAGGCTCTCACTGAAATACGCCATCATTAAGTCATCTTTCTATCCAACACCTCTCATCACTGCAATAAACCTTCAGGTGGGCTACCGGATCTCCACACCCATCATACAAGTTAAATTTTGGCACTTTAAACCCCGCGGGCAGGCGAATGTCAGGGGACACAAACAGTTCTTTGTAAGTTATGCTACCCTGGTCTCCCATTCCTTGCTTGTTCTTTAAGGATTGTTCTATGCCGTTCAGCCTCCTGGGTATCCCATCTTTCCCTTCTCTTCTTATGAACCTTTCATTTTTAACATGAGGCTCATCCCGCGGGCCCTGTTTGTATGAGTAGGGAACCTTGTGGGCAACCTCTGAGGGGTAATATTGGGCATCATGAGCTTGGAGATAAGCGGGTGGATCTGGAGAGTATAGAGGATCATCTGGCATTATGTCCGGAGCTTGGGTAAGGGCGACATCTAGGAAGCTAGGTGGTGGCGTGGGCGGTGCCTTCCTAGTCATCCAAGCCCGATACATGTCCGCCATGTGTTGTCTCAATATCTTTACCTCTTCAACCAACCCATTGTCCTGTTCGACCAACTGCTTTTGGGCCCCGGTATCAACCAACTCAGTTCTGTTGTTGTCTGCCATTGCCTTTGGACTTTATGTTGTAGAGAGGAATTACCACTTTAAAAATCACAAACCAACCACCCTTCTGCTATGAATATAATAAAATGAATCCAACACGTTAGCATTAGGGCATTTAACATAAGATAATCTCACTTTATGTGCAATGCACCTAGCCACAGTTATCGATTCTAAAATGACTTCGAGGGTACAAAAGTCAGTTGGCATCATCCCAATTTGTTCATTTCAACCTCTCTTTTCTTTGCTTTTCTAGCACTGAACCCTATGTAGGCTGCCTATGTATCATGATGCCGCATGAATCAGATCTTTGTGTAGTCCTGGAAGAATGGGAATAAAGTAAACAAACTGACATTCTTCTTTTTTCTTTTTTTTACCTCAACGACTACTCTGACGAGAAAAGAGAAATAAAACTAGCAAATTCTTTTTTTTTTTTGAATTTTCTAGACTTAACGTTCTATGACCTATTCTAAACTCAAGCTTAACGGGCATATTTTTTTTATCCTTTTGAAACAAATACTCTATTAAGGAAATATCCTAGAAGAGAAAAATATTTTTTTGATTCTTTTTTTTAGGAAGAAAATCTAAAGAATAAACCACAGAAAAATATTTTGAATTTTTGCAAGACATGATTGAGGCTATTTTTGCAAAATGGCTAATTTGGCCAAAAGGTGGCTAGAAGTGCAAAATTTGGCTAAGACCCCGCAAAGCCAAGAACCTAAGATTTACTAGGAAGCCTGAACCCTATGTGGGTTGCCTATGTATCCCTCCTCGAGAGACGAGAATCATGTTCGCGTAATTCGGGCAGCTTGGATACGGGTGATAATTTAAAAAACAACTAATTTAGAGAAAACATGTTTTTTTTTGCTTTTTCTTGAAAAATGATGAAACATGCAAAATCTTTTAGGATTTTCTTTTTCTCTTTTTTTTTTGATTTTCTGATTTTAGGAAAATGATGAAAAAGTGCAAAATCTTTTTTTTTCTTCTGAATTTTCAAGCTCTTTTTTTTTAACAACATAATTGGGCAACCTCGCTTTATCTCCACGCTTCACTCTCTCTTTTATTTATTTTTTCTTTTTCATTTTTTATTTGCCTCAACTATCATTGGTCCGCCAAATGACCCTTTTACCCTTGAATAAATGCAACATGTAGCACATAGGATGCATCAAGATGGTCTATTATTTTGGGTGCACCTATCCTAGACGGACCCAACCCCTGTGTTAAGTCCCCAAAGTCAAAATGCACATGATGCAAGTAAGTGCTCCTACTAAGGATCCGACATGAGACTATGTTATACTAGGTTTGAAAACCTGGATTTATTATTCTAGACCTGGCTTACCCGAGCGGACAACTCGAGCCGGGGGGGGGGGACAACGTACCGGGAATACATAAGCTTCACCGGCTTTGCAACTTGTCTAAACCTCGTTCTAAATTTGGGATATGACTCTAACAGAAAAGAAGTCACACGAAGTGCACACTTTCCAGATAATTTAGAAGACTTAGAGAGATGAGGGATTCATAGCAATTTTATATACAATTCAACAATATCAAAGCGGTAAAAAGCAACATTTAGCACATTATGCCCAAACATGTAAATAAAACCAGATAATAAATAAAGCCGAATATAACAGTTATTCTAAGCCCAAATTCTTGAACCCTGAACCAGAGATTCTGGGTTCGTTCCCCAGCGGAGTCTCCAGAGCTGTCACACCTCCTTTTTCCTACACCCGGGAGGGTATAAGGGAGTTTTTCCTACTAAAGGACAATCGAAACGGGATTTATTTCAATTAAAATTCAGAGTCGCCACTTGGGATATTTAGGGTGTCCCAAGCCACCAGTTCAAATCCCGAATCGAGGAAAAGATTGACTCAGTAATACAGTCCGCGAACCAGATATTCGAGTAAGGAATTTTGTTAACCCGGGAGAAGGTGTTAGGCATTCCCGAGTTCCGTAGTTCTAGCACGGTCGCTCAACTGTTATTATTGGCCTAATTATCTGATTTTAGAACTCTTTCAAACCTATGTGCATTTTTACTTTAAACCGCTTTTAACCATTTTTAAGAAGATTTCAACGTTATACAAAACATATCTTTGGATCACGCCACATGAAATGCACCCGCGATCCGCGACATATTTTATTTAACGTTGTTAAGATTTGGATTTGGGTCACATAAATGTGCACCCAAGTTTAGGAAGGTAATATTATTAAAGTACGTGCCTAAAGCAACTACGCGTTGTAACTTCGCGAGAGACATGGAATTTTGCTAAATGGCACGCCTCGAATTCTAAGGTCGAGTTAAAAATTAATTAAAATGAGGGCCACACAATTGTTATTTTGTTCGGCATGGCGCACCTCAATTAAATTCCAACACTAATTAATTAATTCGCTCCCGCCTATCAAACTGCGCCAACTATTTTAATTTGCAGCCTTAATCACTCATTAATTGAACAACCATTTGCAAAAATAACCAACCTTACACTAAGGTAGAGATATTTACAAGAATAACCACCTTTCACATTCTTGAGCCTTAGGCTTGAGATGTAAAATTCCAGCAATTAAATGACTTTTATCATAGCACTACAACACCCAAATTTTATTATATTGACTAGCCTAAACCACCTAATGCAAACTCGCATAATTAATAAACCAAACAATATTTAACATTCAAACGCAAGTAATTTACCTTAAATAAACATACTACTAGTGTAAATGAAGAAAGAAAATAAAGTTGATATTAAGCCCAATGCATAATATGACCAAAACTCAACCCGTTCATTTTCTAATTACCCGGATTCCTGTCTCATTTGGAAGTAATCTCAACAACCCAACTAATGCCCATTTTTTTATACTTCTTCAATTAACGAACTGATGGTTTAATTAACACAAGGTTGCCCAGTTTAGGCCCAAACCTGAGCCCAACAGCCTACCGTATTTTAATTACTAATGAGTCCAGATAATATCTAAATCATGGTCCCAAAGGGAGCCCAATATCATGTTACCAATGCCATCCCAATTCAATGACACAGTGTAATGGCCAGGTAGGGATTCAAGGTCGAATCCCTGCAGCAACACGATCAACTCATAGGTTTTCAAATTTGATTTTAAACGTACAATTACACTAACAACCCTTTGAACATATTTTAAAAAAAAATATTGTATAAACATAGATACCACTAAGCTAGAACACCTCTGAAATTAATAAACCAAATTCCAGTTTAAGCAACTACACATCCATTATGCATAGTAGATCCAAGTATATTACGGCAAACTAAGAAGCTCTTATTTAATACATGTTTAATGGAAGGTAAATTCAGATCAAACTCACTAAACTACTGCAGAGATGGATTGGAATGAATATCATGGAATCCACAGTCATGAAACATATTCACAAGATGTTTATTCACATATTAAGAATTGAAACACCACTGAAACAACTAACTATATAATTACACCTCCCCTTTCTAACATGGATTCTATACTTAATCACATTTATAACTTAAATTTGAACATACTCCTTTCAACAATGTAAATATAGAAGCTGGCCTACATACTGATCACCAAATGTACTAATTATCCAATCTCATAGACACCTACGACTTTCAACATTGCCAAATGTTTAACATGACCTTTCATGCACCTTTGATGCTCCACAATGAACTACCAAGCTAATAATACTACAACAGTCTATACTCAGAACAAACAAAAATAAATATAATAAGATTAAGCTAAGCTAAACAGTTTCGAAAGTGCAGAAACATTGAATAACAAACTGCATTAGTACAAATTTCTATTTAAGGGAACCAATCTTCATATTCATCCATTCTCATACATTGGGAGGTGAGATGAATACCTGGAAATGAGAGTAAAGAGGGGTAAGGTGCAGCAGTAGCAACAACAGGACTCAGCAGTAAAAATAAACCAAAGGAAACCAGTTTTTTTTAGCCAAATTCAGCCTAGTAGAAGGATCAAATTATACTTAGTAATCAAAATACAGTCAGAACTTGAACCAAACACTTGAAAACCAGCAAATTCAAATCATTTTAACTTATGATTATTCAGGAATTGTTTCAGAAATGAAAAGCCTCAAAATCTCAGAAATTTTAATGGAACAGTAAAATCTAATTTTTTTCCCAGTATTTCTGGATCCTCTTCTCTTCGGTGTGTTGTTTTCTTAAATAGGCAATGAGAAATGCCCTTAGGATTCACAGAATGCCCTTTCAACATTTAAAAATTTGATTCCACTCATTTCTTATGGCTTTAAATTATTCAGTAGTGAATTGTTATCCCTACCATTATAGAAGCTTCTCAAGTAAGTGACCACTTTAAGCTTATACTAATCAATTCTTATCAACACAAATAAAGAAGAATTTATACCAAATTATTAAACTAATCCTAATTATTCTGACTAATCCTAGAATACGAAGGACTCGGAGGTTACTATAATTAATAGAATAAATCACGAATTCAGACGACATGGATAATAACTAAAGAAGCTGATGAATAAACCAGACCAAATCGACGAACAATTTTTAGTTCAACACAGAAACTAAACTAAAAAAAATTACAAATCGAATTCGACCAAATAACCATTCTAAAAATAAAACAAAGGAGTATAAAGGCAGATCATAATAAAAGAATTAGAAAAATTAAAATTAGGACATCTACCTCCAAATGATTGAACCCCGTCTTGAATTAGACCTTCAATTTTTGAATTTGAAGTCGGAATAGACCTTAATCGAGTGTTCTCGACTGAGAACACACAACTAAGGTCGATTTCGACCTCAAACCTTCAAATACATAACCGATTTGGAATTTGGGATTTTAGGGTTCCTTTAAGATTCGAACAGTTCTGGTGTCATTCGAAGGGCGTGAAGTGAGGATTTGGAAAGAGGGTAGTGAGAGTTTTGGGGTATCGATTTGGGGTCGTTAGGAGACGGCGCCGCCACCGGAAGGCTAGGGTGAATGGTGGAGGCTGCTAGGGTTCATAGCTAAAAATCAAGTTTCGAACCGTTCTAGGGGTGTTCGAAGGAAACTAACTACGGATTTGGAAAGAGGGGGGTGAAGAGGCTTTGTGGTGTGGAGTTGATGGTGAACGGAGCCGGTGCCGCTGGCTTAAAGTGGTGGAATTTTAGGGCAGCTTCGTTTAGGGTTTGGAGGTTGAAGGAGACGGGAGTGAAGTGAGGGGGGCCTTGAGGGATATTAGATATATTAAAATTATTGATTCAATCAGGGCCGTTGGATGATTGGAATCCAACGGTTCTGATTGAATCAATAATTAAAATGGGGTCGTTTTAATCGAGTGGGGTTGGACCGATTCGGGGACGGGACGGGTCGGTTTGTGGGTGAGATGGGTAATGGTTGGGAATCTGGACCGTTTGATCAAACTAGTTCCACGGTCCAGATTAAAACACACGAAACGACGTCGTTTGGATGAAACTGGAGACGGACCGGGTTGGGGGAAAGTCTGGGCCGGTTTTTGGGGTAGGTTTGGACTGATTAGTGTTTGGGCCTGGTCTTTGTTTTAATTAGAATGGTCCAAGACCTTATTTTTCTTTTCTCTTCAATTTTTCTTTTTATTTTCTTTTTCTTTTTCTTTTTCTTTCTTCCCCTTTTTTTCAAAATTAAAAACAAATCCTAAATTTAACTTATAAAACTCAAATTAACTTAAAAAATATATTAATTAATTCTAAATAATAATTATCATAAATAATTAAATACTAAATTAAAAGAAAACCACAAAATTATGACATTAAACCCTAAAATGCAAAATACATTATTTTTTGTAAATTTTTGCATTTTTGTAAAACAACAATTTACTAAATTAACCAAGAACAATGTAAAATCAAATCCTAAGTGTAGATGTTATATTTTTTATTTTTTATTTTTAATGCATTAATAGAACTAAATATGCATACAAAAATATGCAAACAATCAGGAAAATCGAACAGTAATTCCTAGAATAACACATAATTAAAGAAAAGACTTAATTTTGGGAATCCTTTTGGAGTAATTCGTGTGAGGACAAAATCACGTGCTTACACATGACATTACCTCTACTTGGGTTGTTTATATGATTTTTGAGAGCCCGAGAGACTGGAGAGATTGATGACTGAGTGAGTATCGGGCTGCATGCGCAACATGTTGTTACTGATTTATGATTGAGTGAGGCCAAGGGCCTGAGTGATTTATGCCACGAGGTAGCTTGTTATAGCACTTGGATTGAAGGAGCCCCTTCGGAGTCTGTACACACCCCTAGTGAGCACAGGTACCTACTGAGTGCGAGTGCCGAGTGTTGAGCGACTGGGAGGAATGAGTGATTGTGAGGTTGGAGTGAATGGGAGGATAGAGTGACTGTTATTCTGAGAAAATACATTTACTTCGTTACTGTTACATCGCAAATGTCATATCACTGTTTTGAAAATTATTGGAAGATATTATTTACTGCTCAGTCAAATTTGATATCTGGTTTATTGAGTACGTACTGATGTGACTTAAACTATTAAATTGAAAGTAAGACTACTCTTATTTGAAAGTTATTAAGATAACTGTATTTGCATAGCTCATCACTACTTCCCAGTTCCTTATTTATTTCTGTTACTTACTGAGTTGGTGTACTCACGTTACCCCCTGTACCTCGTGTACAGATCTAGACACTTCTGGTCACGGCGGTTTCTGATTGAGGAGTCAGACTCAGGAGACTATTGATGTAGCTGCATGGCGTTCGCTGACCTTGACTCTCCTTTCCTTTCATGTTGTATTGTTTTATATTTTCAGATAGTGTTTTATCAGTCGAATGTTGTTATCATTTAGATGCTCATGCACTCAGTGACACCGGATTTTGGGGATGTATTGTTTAGTTCTTTTGGAGTTATATTCTGTTCTAAAAGGTTTTATTTAATATTAACTCCTTCCGCCTTTATTTAAAAGTTCTACTGTGTTGAAATGTTGAGTTGAGGCTTGCCTTATACCACGATAGGCGCAATCACGACGGGTGAGATTTTGGGTCGTGACAATAAATTAGCATACGGACCTATAAGCTCGGAATCGCAAACAAACCTTGATAACACCAAAGTTTACTCCAACCCAAATTTAAAGAACTAGAAAACCTTCAGTGAATCAACTTTCAACATTAAGCGCGGAAATGCTCCCGGATCATCCGAAACCCGATCCGAATACATGCCCAAGTCCAAAATTATCATTCAAACCTATTAAAACCATCAAACCCTGGTTCCGAGGTCGTTTACTCAAAACGTTGACTCAAGTCAAACTTGGTCATCATAGGCCACTATTAAGTAACTAAGTATTCTGATTTCAACCTGAACCCTTCCAAACCTAAGCCAAACGTAAAAGCACATACCAATTTTTAGGGGAACATGGATATAAATTAGGGGAACATGGATTTAGAAAGCAAAACAACTGGTCTGATTGTTAGAGTATACCAATTTTTTGTTTGGTTTAAAAACAAATTATATGAGTATTGTAATACAAGGGTTAATGATGTAGGGATTGATAGTTGATTGATCGTAATACATAAATTTTTTTATCAGTAATTTAATTTATTTTATGAAAAATTAAATATACATCGTAGAACTTAAACTTGCGTTTGATTTGAAACTGTATAAGACTTTAAACTGGATTTGAGGAGGCCCACAAGGATAGTTTTGGCATTTTAAAGTAAAAATAGCACGGTATAGCTAGTTTTCGGACTGATCATTCAAAAATAGCCAGCGTTTACGAAGTCAATGAAAAATAGTCACTATTTTGCTGTTACAGAGACCGGTCCAGCATAATATACTGGAGTTCAGTGCACATGTGTATGAACTCCAACATATTATGCTGGACCGGTATACTTTGCTGACTCCAGTATAATATAGTGGAGACTGGAGCACCGGTGCTCCAAACTCCAGTATATTATACTGGACAATTATACTTGCTGGAACTCCAGTATATTATGCTGGAGTTCTAGTGTACTTATGCTGGAACTCCATCATATAATGTTGGAGTTCCAACATACTTATTCTGGAACTCCAGTATAATATGCTGGAGTTCAAACATACTTATGCTGGAACTCCAGTATAATATATTGGCGTATTTTCCGCGTTTTAAACAGTGTTTTCGCTCAGATTTATCTTTACATGAAAAGTGGCTAAATTTCGATTACTTTTAAAACTGGGCTATTTTTAAACGACCAATTGTAAATCTGGCTATTTTTGAATTTCTCCCTATTTTTAAAGACTTTATCTATGTATACTTTAATCATGACATTGTTATATCACATTGGTTTTAGTATAAAACATATACCATTTGGTGTATTAAATTGTTACAGGATTAATTGTATATAATTCCAAAGACAATTAACAAATATCAAATTTTATACAATAATTATTTCACTCAGTCCATCAAATCGAACAAGATACATTAAATCAACATCCAACAAGAAATATTTTATGCAATATTAATTAATGTTTTATAAAATTTTCATTACTAGTCTTACATAACGTTATCTCTAAAAAAAAAAAAATCGCCCCAGATATATTAAGAGCCCGTTTGGACATAAGATTCTTTTTTCCAAAAAGTTTTTACTTTATTTTGAAATCAGCGTTTGTTCATAAAAATTTTAATTTTCACTTGAAGATGCATTTTGAGATTTTTCAAAAATTTGAAAAACTTCAAAAAACTATTTTTTAAAATTTTTACTCAGATCACTCACAAAACTTCAAAAACAACCCAAAATTGTAGTCACATCCAAACACAACTCTAATTTTTAAATATCATTTTTACTTGAATTTTTTTTCACTTTTTTTTTTTTTTTTTTTGGATTTTTACGATTCTTATGTCCAAACGCCCACTAAGTCCTTTTTGGTAGATTCACCGAACTACAATAAGGTGAGACTTTTGGTCCAGAGTCGACATTGCTATGGGCGAGTGGGGTCAGCTGGTCCCACATCCGATTCGGTGCCTAGGTGTAACCTCGATCGTTTAACTTACCTTTCACTGCAGATTTATAACCCCAATATAAAAAAAAGGAAAAAAATAATAGAAAGAACCAGTGGCCGTACATGTAATTTCAACAAAATATCAAGCCCATAGTCTTAACTAGAGAGCAAATCACACTTTCCGCTCTCTCTATAAATTCATCATGTCCGTAACGAAGCCTACAACATACTCTACTGATAGATGACACCACTGTTCATTGTTCATTGTATCTACCTCTCCTCTCTGTAACTGATTCCGAATCTCAAATAAGCTTTGAAAATTGGAACATCAATCTATAAAAGGTATCTAAAAGTTTATCAATCAAATCTGCATTCACGTTAAACACTTGCTTTCACTCGCCTCTCAGTTCTTACGAGTGTTTGTTAATTGTTCAGTTGGATTTTGAATCTGGAAGTTTCCTCTCCGATCTCTGAAATGTCTACTGATTTTGTGTTGGTCCTGTAGAATCCGTATTTGTTTATTATTAGATTGTTTATCTGTTGCCTGTGTTTTTTTTTTTCTAGAATATTTTTATTTGCTGTTGAGCTTTAATATGGATGTGGTTGGAATGAAATTAATACTTTTTTGGTCACATGAAGCTACCAATTCTTTGTTGTGATCGTCGATGAGTGAGCTGAGGCTGACGCTGCTCTGAGTTTCATTGTGATCTTTTATAAGTTTGAAGTAGGATAGAGCAACGCCACATGTACCTATTTAGGCGAGAGATAAGTCTCACTTTACTAGGAGATATACTAGCACTGGTGCTGCTAGTGCTAACTTGCTATCATCTGGACTCTTAAGATCAATGAATTAGATGCCACTAATACGGGGTAATTACTCAACTAGAGTAGCAGATCACATTCTATATCTTATATACTAGGGTCTTAGGGGATTGCTGCGTCTTTATGCATATCCATTTAGGATTCAGATTGTCATGTATAAGTTTGTTAGGAACTTTTGTAGTACTTGAATTGCTAGACTGTTTCACCGGATTGTGGAGTGGCCAAATCAAATCAGCTGACTGCTGACCTGAGGTTTGAGTTGAAGAGACGAAAACTGATGGTGCAGGGGTGACAGTTTATGGATTAGAGTTAGATTGGTTAAGCTGATGTTAGCAGAAGAGCTAAACTCGCAACATTGTATACTTCTGTATTTGGACATATGCAATTTGAGTTTTGACTCCAGCAATGGAGTACAAAACTTAGCAATTTTCCTACACGTATTGTCTTATGCATACTCAAATATCAAGGAATCATGAATTATGAACTTCAGTTCTTGATATTCAAATTACTCACAAGATGGCAAAGTAGGCTGATATGAGTGGGGTCTTCTGTAGAATTAGCTCCCTTGCAGAAATAAACCAATCCATTTTCATGTTAAGGCCATAACTTTTGAAGGTGTTTGCCTAGGTACCAAGATGAGCCAACTCATTATAAAGCCAATGCATCTTCCAACCTTTTATCTCTCATTGATTCTTAGCTTCCCCTCTCTTTCACATAGAAGCATTACTCAGACCTATATGTATAAAAGAAGCATTAACTACTAGTGCTATTCTATATATATATAAGAAAATCTTAGTTTCAGCTTATACTGTAGGTACTTAAGAGAATATAATAAGATAAAGTTAAATGAACTTTACAGAGAGTAAACACAGTTTTGATGAGATAGCTTTATTAAGATGTGATATTTATTCTACTGCCACTTTTAACTTTGGGATATTATCACTTCTAGCCCGCTCCAGAAACTATTTACATTCAGTAGCCGAAAAAGTGTATAAAATTTGTATAATTTTTGTATATAACATACATAATGTATATATACACAAAAAAATATACATTTTTTGGCTATTATTTTGAGAGCGGCTATACAATGTCATTTTCCCTTTAACTTTTTATCTCATTCTCAAACAAAATGCCTAGGCAACAGCCTTGGGCCACTAATCAGGCTTGCTAACCATCTCGATCGTGCTTTAAGTTTGAAAGAGAAGGAAAATTTTCTGATATTCTCCTATATTGTTAACCATATGAATGACAATTTTATGATTTGGTATTTATCTTTTATAGAAGCTAGTAGTCCACCGCTGATTGTTGGTACTTAAATGCAGAGTTTAAAGTCAACAAATGGGTTCAAATGCAGTTGAAGATTTGATAGAAGCGTCATCAGGAGTTCATTATTCTGGATTCCATATGGAGCAGCCACGTACTCCAGAAATTGAGCAACCAACTACCTCTATAGATGATAGTTTTCATAAGCAACCCTTCATCATTGGTATGCATCAGCAGTTATATCTGTCTTTTTTGTCACCTGAGCATCGTCTCAACAACCTTCACATTTACAATTGCAATTTTTTGTTTTAAAAAGGGACTGTTTATCTCAATAACCACTTAGTTATTGTTCTCTACCACTATTTTTGGAATATTTTCGTGATCTTTATTTTTGATGATTTCCGTAGCAGCTTATAGTGTAAGCTCAAGAAATTAACTATAGTTACTCGAGCTTTCATTATGTGTACATCAAAGGAGAGTGTTAGCTCAATAAACTAACCCATAGTTACTCAAGCTTTAGTCATGTGCACAAGATGAATGATTAGTTCCACTTATAATTCATCAGTCTTTTGGATGGATGTTGGCTTCAATATGTATGTTTTAACACATGGTAAAGCTATTCATGGATGCACAAAATGAAGAGCTGAAAAGGGCTAAAATCTTGAGGGGCCATGAAAGTTAGAAAGCCATTTTGCCTGCTTAGAAATGATTTAGTTGGCTATCTGGCTTGATCTAGAACTCTTTTGGAGTCTTTCTTTGGCTTTGGATTTTGGCTGCTTTTCAGACAAAACAACAAGCAATGAAACCAAAGACGGATCAAACCCCTAAACTATAAGATAAGTAAGCCTCTCCAGGCCATATAAGTACACGTCGAGCCCAGGCGAAGGGTTTGGTTAAGATATGCCAGATTCTACCATGATGTTAAAACCAGTTCTTTTCTGATTATGCTGGGTATATGTTAAGAAAATACTCAATACAGATTTTGAGATTAATCCTGCTTTTTCCCTGCTGATCAGAATGTGAATTATGTCTCAGTGGAGTTAGTTTAATTGATGTAGCATGTACAGCTTGAAATTTGATCCTTCCTTCTCCAAAATTTGTTCCTTGGTATTTATTCCTTCAATCGACAGATAGGTTGATATCTATCTGTCCTATCCATCGATTGCTGGAATAAATATCAACAGTACCCTCCCAGACGCCACTTGTACAAGTTGAAATTTGATCCTTCCTTCTCCAAAATTTGTTCCTTGGTATTTATTCCTACAATCGACAGATAGGTTGATATCTATCTGTCCTATCCATCGATTGCTGGAATAAATATCAACAGTACCCTCCCAGACGCCACTTGTGGGATTACACTGGGTTTGTTGTTGTTCTTGTTGTTGTAATCGACAGATAGGTTGATAATGGTCTGGGAAAACTTTACAGGTTCTGTCAGGCATCAATATGCTATTGTTGCTCGATGGAGCAGTTTATGAATTTTCCTCTCAGCGAGTGTGTCAGTAATATGGTTGCTATGAAAATTGGTTATCTGGCTTTTCAACCGATTCATGTAACTTCAAACAATGTTCGAAATTAATCTTTCGTGCAACTAATTTTTTACCACATCAGATTCAAGGCTGTAAATGCTAATTGTATGACTCAAATTTGAAACTTTTATCCTTTATGAATCTTCCCTACTCTTGCTACGTGTTTTCTTAATCCATGCTGATAAAATATGTTCCCCTGCAGGTGTTGCTGGAGGTGCTGCATCAGGCAAGACAACAGTTTGTGATTTAATTATGGAGCAGCTTCGTGATCAGCGTGTCGTACTAGTTAACCAGGTGGGTTTTTTCTGAGTGGGATAAAAAGCTTTTCGTAATTTTGATGAACAAGTTTAAGTTTACAACCACGTCATCCTTCGTATGAATAGATAGTATCGTAGTCTTCTCCAATGCAGTCTTTTTAGCGCTGGCCTCTGTTCCCTTATCTCTTCCTATTAAATGTATAACTATTTAATGTGTTTATAGCACCTGTTATGCTTTTCTTCTTGATGAGATGATTGGTTAGCTAGGTTTTCCTATACCTCGACTTTCTTCCGGTGGGTTTTTCCAATATCCCTTCAATTTATGATAGATGTGAACTATAAACTTAAATCATATTTCATTTTGCTTCTACCTTTAACGATCAACAAGAGGGATTTTTTGATGAATCACCAATGTTAATTCCACTTTGCTTCATCTGAGATGTTCTGTAACAGAAGTTGTGGTCAAAAAGATGATTTAAGAGGATTCAGAAACTACTCTACATTTCTGTCTTTTTGTTTGCCGAAAACTTATGTGGGGCCTACCAAAATTCATTATCTGATTTGTCTGACTCGGGTTTGAATTTGCAGGATTCCTTTTATCATAATTTGACTCTTGAAGAACTAACAAAAGTTCATGAGTACAACTTTGACCATCCTGGTTAGTCTAGTCCATTTTTTGAGTTGATTTAATTTCTCATATGGGAAAATGATATCATTTATAGGAAAAAGCATCATTAAATGTGTTTTTTTTTTCTGGAATCTCAAAATCATTCTTGCAGTTGCCCATATACACAAATTTAAATTGGACTCTCTTGTACTAGATTTGTTGTGACTTCAAAGAACTCTGTTTATGTGTTCGAGACCTATGGCTTAGACTGTCATCAACCTTATTGGAAATCCTTCTTTAACGACTCAATCTTATTGGAAATCCTTCTTTAACCAACGAATGATAATTTCTGGTGTTTGAATTTTGATTTATAGTGTTCACACCTGTATAAACTCTTTGAAATCTCTTAATATTGATTGATATGTTAGTCTAGGAATTATTTAAATATCAGATACACGTTATAGGATAATGTCTGGTGTAAGTTTCATGCTTCTTTCTCTTATTGTTCAGATGCATTTGACACCGAACAATTGTTGTGTGTGGTGGAGAAATTGAAGCATGGACAAGCGGTAGATATTCCAAAATATGATTTTAAGAGTTACAAAAATGACGTATTCCCCCTTCGAAGGGTAATTCTTTATAGTATGATTTTATCTTTGTTTCATTTCACTGTAGCTTCATCATCCAATTTTTTAAAGAATACATCAAATTATGCGCCACACATATCTTACTCAACTTTTAACCTCCCTTGTCTTCATCGACTATTTCTTTCCTCCAATTGAATTCCTATCTGAAAGATTAAAATGGAAGAAGGAGATTGCATTCCGATGACGCAAGAAACACTTGCTTTTCTTGATAGACAACTGGGGATCCATACGTGGAGAAACAAGCAATTTCCTGCATTTAGAGTTGTAGCTTTCTTTGTTCAGAATTCTCTTTAGTGTCAATTCACCACCTTTATTTTAATTACTTGGTAGGTCAATCCTTCAGATGTTATAATTTTGGAAGGCATACTCATCTTTCATGATCCACGTGTCCGAGATCTGATGAACATGAAGATATTTGTTGATACAGGTTCTTTCATCTCCTTTCTTTTGACGTTTCTTTATTGTCCTTATGGCCTGAGTTGTGCCGTCTTATTGACTCGTGACCATGATGTACAAAAGAAAGATCAATACAGTGTCCTAGCAGTTATCTCATATATTATTCTTTCTACATGGATATTTTCCCTTCTAGGTTTCTCCCCTATCGATAAAAAATTTCAATGGTGTTTCCTCTAATAAAATAAAACCAAATAATAAAGAATGAATATAAAAATACGGAGCTATTCCCTTTGTTGGCCTAAAAACCTAATATGATTTCTTGAAAAAGGACTGCCAGTGAATAGAACACGCTGTAATGCATGAATATCCATCCTATGTAAGAGTCAAGGTCTTCACTGAAACAGATATCATGAAAGACTGAACCACAATTTCGCTCAAACTCTTCTTAAGGAATGCTTCCACTCAAACTTCTGTAATATTATGGTTTCTTGTGTTTATTGTTTAAAATCTTTTCCTTAGGGCTGTTTTCAGCTCTCCTTAAGATTGATGCCCTAATTTAGTACTTGATACATGAGCATATAACCTCTATATGTTGTATCCTTCCATGTCTACTTGGAAATTGCTTCCTGTTGGGTCTTCTACTAGTGTGGTTTCATCATCTTAAGTTTTCAGTGCAGATGCTGATGTACGTCTTGCAAGGAGAATAAGACGTGACACGGCTGAAAAGGGAAGGGATATTGCTACAGTGCTCGATCAGGTTAGGAAAACTTTCAGGCCTAGTTGAAATAATTGGTAATCTTTCACCCAATTTGACAGATATTTTGACAAAGCATTTCTTGAGGTTTTTGCTCTTCCAATTTCCAACATTTTCTTTATGACGCAGATCAGTGAGTTGATGACTAAGTTTCTTTCTCAGTGCTTCCTTTCTCAAGTCACGTTTGAAACTTCCATTTTAAGTTTCTAAAATTGCCTTGTTGCTAATAAGGTCAATAAAAACCAATTTTTCTTAAAGTGACGATTCAACTTCCATCTCAACTTAAATTGCCTTCCCAAAACTGACTGTTCAAACTTCCGTTAAGTTTCTAAATTGTTTTGAAATTGAACATTATCTGAAATTTAGCACAATTTTTATGGTTAAGTGTTTGATTTTCAGAGTAATTTGATTTAATCTTGATGCAGTACTCTAAGTTTGTGAAACCGGCATTTGATGACTTCATTCTTCCTACAAAGAAGTATGCTGACATTATCATTCCCCGAGGTGGAGACAATCATGTTGCTATCGATTTGATTGTGCAACATCTTCGGACAAAACTTGGTCAACATGATCTCTGTAAAATATATCCTAACTTATATGTCATTCAATCAACTTTCCAGGTACCACTTTTATCTTCAGAATTTAAGATATTATTATCTTGACCCTTTTTATCCGTTTCTCTATTTATCTTGAAATTGCCTTTTCGTTGTTCAAGATCCATCTCCTATATGCTCCTAAAGATCGGTATTTTTTCATTCAGATACGTGGCATGCATACACTTATACGGGATGCTCAGACGACTAAACATGATTTTGTGTTTTATGCTGATAGATTGATTCGATTGGTAAGTACATCGCTGCACAGTTCATTGCTTGACTGGTTAGCCTATCTTTCTCGGCCCATCAGGGAAAGTCAATCTTTCTTTAGCTTATCAACTAGATTAATCTTCACCTGAACCAGGTCGTTGAACATGGTTTGGGCCATCTTCCATTTACAGAAAAGCAGGTGATCACTCCAACTGGTAAGCTGCTACTGCGATTGGAAAATTCATGGCCTTGTATTTAAAAATCTTATTCATAGGGCTCTGAAGTAGCTTCTTTGAGTACTCCAGTTTAAATAGTTGGGTTACTGACATTAGGTCAAAAGATCAGGCTTAATGGTTATCCTTTTTAGGACAGATGGGATTCTGGATACAATTATGAAATTTGACTCATAATGGCTAGTCTCTTTCAGTTACAATTCAGCCAATCGTTCTTAGTATTTGTTATAAAAAATATTGGTTGAATTGTAACTGAAAGAGACAAGGATTTATGACGCAATACATCTTTGATCTGTATCCGGAAGAGCATAAGCCGTATTGTCAGGGCATTACAGCTGATTTATTGTATTGGTCAAGATATGGCACTATTGCTGTATTATTGGGATATTACCCGTTAGCATTGCATATTTTGTTTACAGTTTGAGTTAGTAGTGTTGTTGGATTGTGTATGTGAGGGCATCATAAAACATTATTGATCATATAGCAGTTAAAAAAAATAATCTACACGTTTCCCTCCATTTGGTTGTGTCAGCACTTGTTAATTTGTTAGTTGCGGTACTTCATTGCGGTAAATTTCAGTACTTGAATCAAAAGTTTAGCACTATACTAAAATCGTATTGTCTCTAGGAGTGGCTTCTGTGTAACATTGTTTCTTCTTGGACTTTATGTTTTTCTGTATACCCAATTGAGTGAGGAACTGCTTCAATGAGCGGAAATAAATTCTTAATTAAATATATTTCTCGTGAGTGCAGGATCTGTATACAGCGGTGTTGATTTTTGTAAGAGGTTATGTGGTGTTTCAGTAATTAGAAGGTAATAATAATTTGTAATTTGTAATTTGTAATTAGCATTTTCCTTTATTTCTTAGATGGTACTAACAATTTGTTTTGTACGATATGCTTTTTACCATATGTTGGTGCATGTAGTTTGGGAACCCTTCTCAAATGTATTTCATTGTTTAATCGATTGTGTGGTTGACCATGTCCTCAATGCTATGTTGTTCACTTATTCTATTGGTGTACTTTTGTTCCAAACTGGGCTGTTTAGCAAAAGGAAATGCAAGTGCATGTGCGAGACTCCGATACATATGTTTAAAGCTGTCACATGGAACATCATGGCTTCTTGTTAGTGATTAAGACTGAAGATAACAAATGACAGATCGGAAACTTGAGATATTCAAGATGGCAAAGCTTCATTTTGCATGTTTAGGATAAATACTTGTTACGCTGACAGGATCAAGATTTCTGATGCTAAGAGTTAGCGTCTTCGTAAAGGTCTATATTAATGGGGGTTTCATTTTCTTCAAGTGGCAAAAATATACCCCAGTGAAGGTTTGCAGTTTAAATGTTGTTTAAATTTGTCTTAAACTTAAATGTCAAATTATTGTCATTCACTGGAGATGCTTGCTATTCATCACGAATTAACTGGTTCATAATATTGTCAAATGCCTCCAGGACAATTCCCTAATCATCATCCCATGTTCTGGTGTAACAAATGTTTGTTTTCTTTGTCTTCTCTGCCTTCACCAAAGTGATCGGATTGCGTATTCTGTTTGTTAACCATAAAATTTTCTAATTATGTACAGCGGGGAGAGCATGGAGAATGCCTTGCGAGCATGTTGTAAAGGTATCAAGATTGGCAAGATCCTTATCCATAGAGAAGGTGACAATGGTCAGCAGGTTAGCAATCTGCAGGGTCCTCCTGAGTCGTTACATCTTTTACGCTCTCCCGAGTCATTATATTGGCTTTTGCTCTCTTTTATTGTTATTTATAAAAATAATGTCATTTCCTTAATAATGATGCAGCTGATCTATGAGAAACTACCACTAGATATTGCAGAAAGACATGTCCTGTTGTTGGATCCGATCCTCGGAACAGGTTAGTCTTTTTAAGAATGCCTGGGATATCAGATAACTGACCACGAGCTTCATGCCCATGAAAACATGGTTGATCTTCATCATCAAGAATTTTATGATGATTTCTTAACAAAAGATTGTGTAAGCAAGGACTATTATGTGTCTATATCAACAGGGAATTCAGCGGTTCAAGCTATTTCTTTACTGCTAAAGAAGGGTGTCCCAGAGTCCAACATTTTATTCCTCAATCTCATTTCTGTAAGTTCACTGAATTATCCACTTAGGATTTGCACCTCTTCTAAGCCAACCTTTCGTCAACAATTGACTCTTGTAGTGTTCAATTTGTGGACTACCCTACTGCAACGGTTCTGTGGAATAATAACTGCTGTTATTTTTTTTTTTTTAAACTAGGCACCCCAAGGAGTGCATGTGGTCTGTAAGCGATTCCCAAGAATAAAGATTGTGACATCTGAGATTGAAATTGGTTTAAATGATGACTTTCGTGTTATTCCTGGGATGGGTGAGTTCGGTGATCGATATTTTGGCACAGACGACGACTGAACCAAGAGTTGTGGCCCTTCCATACCCCGCAATCACATGAGAGATGTACTTTCAGTTCCAATTCAATTTTCCCTTTTTCTTTTTTCTTTTTCTTTTTTGACAATCATTAAAAAGAAGAGAGTCAGGTGAGCACGATGAACCACTATGTACCGGGTAATGGACACTTTGGAACATTTTTGACTATACAAGAATTATAAATGTGATTTGCAGTAATTTTTGCACATCGACACCTAGCTTACTACACATATTAGGCCATTAAACCTAGTGTGGCCTGATCTATCACAAAGTCGACTTAAGTCTTAAGGTAACATTTTTCAGGGGTATGGTCTAAAACAAGTGTAATTTTTTTCATGAGGCTAGCTTTTTATTTGTCGATGAACACAGTTTACAAAAAAGGGTGGCCTTATGTAAGTATCCCTATGGCAACCTTTTTTGCTATCTCTGAATCAGGAGATGCATTAAAGATGGATTTGATATGAAGTACTTGTTGTTGGTGAGGAATTCGTGCAATTTCATATAAATACATCTGTATCGACCCCCTTACTTGATGAGACTGGAGGGATTTGAGAGGCTACAACTTATGGAGGATTATTCATGAACAAGCTTCTTATGGAGACTTAATAGCCTAGGGTGGAACTTGGAAGCTTCTTCTATATGCATTCGACTTTCACTATTTTCCATCTTCTTCACCTCTTCCGATTTCCTTGTGTTGCAAAAAAAATTGAAGAATTCAAAATAGAAAGTAAACAGTTTCTTACATATGACAGTGTTTCGAGAGCCCTCGGGGGATAAAGTTGGTCTTTTGGGCTCCGTATCTTAGTCTGGAAAGAAACAAAATATTGGAGATGAGGCAGCAGCTTCCCCACAAAAAATTGCCTCACAATAAGGATAGAAGGGCCAGAAAGGCGACGTTTGGCAGTGAGATTATATTGATGTTCACTCATTTCTCTAAACCATGACGATAATCTTTGCTGGGCTAATCTGTTGACACGTGTCGTGAAAGGATTATATAGGAATATCCACTCCAACGTCATCTATATAGATTGGTTCCTAGCTTTTGGGTTCTCGTCCGTTTTCAGTAGGCTTTTTTATCCAAGTATTAACCTTTTAGCACTACTAATCCACAACCATGTCTGCCTTTGTTGGAAAATATGCTGGTAACCCCCTCTCTCACTCTCTCTTACTTTTATTCCATGCCAAAATGTAATTTAAGCAGTATATATACTAACTATACATAAGAGAGTGCATTTAGCTAGCATAGCATGTAATTACATATATTAGCTTGCTAGCATGCAAAACCATACAGTTCTTTAAGGTACGGAATAGTACATTAAAGAAGATAGAAATGCATGAATGATTGTCATGCAAGTTTGGTTGGTATCCAATATGTAGAATATTCTAGCTATAATATTTAATTTATGTTTCATGATTCGTGTACTGTCTCCTTTTGGCGTCCACTTTATAACCCAATCCACGATATCAAACACTAATGCAACAATGTTTTGGTTGCGTTATTCCTAAAAGTGATATGGATGATCTACTAGATGAGCTCTTTCACTCAAATATGAGATACTAGTCACAGACAGCGTGAGAAAAATAATTTGAAGGTAAACAGTTGTTATAGTGAGGTGTGCATCTCCAAAGAGAGTTTGCTTTTCAAGTTTGTAGCAATCTCTTGATTACTTTACTCTAGACTACTAATTGTAAATATTTCCTACTAAAGTAATAATATTTTACTGTTGTTTTTTCCTTATTGAGAAGGGATTTCAATATCAAAATCTTAAGCATCCTTGTTTTTCTTTTTATTCTCATGTATTTTGGTGTTCAATTTTGTTCCTATTAACTATCATGAATATTACTTCTGTGTGCTATTTATTTCCAACAATAGTTGATCTCACATTAATTATGATATGCAGAGGAACTTATCAAGAATGCCAAGTACATAGCAACACCAGGGAAGGGTATTTTGGCAGCTGATGAAAGTACCGGCACTATTGGAAAGCGTTTAGCTAGCATTAACGTTGAGAACATTGAGTCCAATCGTCAAGCTCTTCGTGAACTCCTCTTCACCTCTCCCAATGCTCTCACTCACCTCTCTGGTGTCATCCTCTTTGAGGAAACCCTTTACCAAAACACTTCTGATGGCAAGCCTTTTGTCGAAGTTCTCCAAGAAAATAATGTTGTTCCTGGCATAAAGGTGGACAAGGGCACAGTGGAATTAGCAGGAACCAATGGTGAGACTACAACTCAAGGTTTTGACTCTTTGGGCGCACGTTGCGCACAGTACTACAAAGCAGGTATGTGTTGAATTGTGTAATCATATCATTTTAAAGTTTAAGCTATTACTAAAACCACACTTTTAATTATACTACGTCTCAACATATCCCTCATGAGTGTTGTCCTAATTCCTTTTTCATGAGCCAAACACGCGGAAATATTTTTTGAGACCTCTTGTATGCTCAGATATCAGTTTTAATTATTTAATTATATCATGTCTCAACAAGGTGCTCGATTTGCCAAGTGGAGAGCTGTGCTGAAAATTGGACCCACCGAGCCTTCTGAGTTGTCCATCCAGCAGAATGCTCAGGGACTAGCTCGTTATGCTATCATTTGCCAAGAGAATGGACTTGTGCCAATTGTTGAGCCAGAGATCCTCACTGATGGAGACCATGACATCAAGAAATGTGCTGCTGCTACTGAAACCGTTCTTGCAGCTGTTTACAAGGCTCTCAATGACCACCATGTTCTTCTTGAAGGAACTCTCTTGAAGCCCAACATGGTCACCCCTGGCTCTAATAGCCCAAAGGTAAGCATTTCTACTGTGCTAGCTTGCATTAATGTTGCATGTCAAATATATGTATTTAATATCATGGATGGTTATCTAGCTTTAGTAAGGAAAAATAACTCAAGTATGTCTATTTATTACAAAATATAAAAAATGTTTAAAAAAACGATACTAAATCAGGTTTTAGAAACACAACTATGCTATCACTTATTCAATTTAGTCAGTTACCTCACAATTACATGATATCCTTGTGATGGCATTAAAAAAAAATTTGAAACTTATTTTCGGACGGAGCCTTGGCTTAACTGGTAAAGTTGATGCCATGTGACCAGGAGCTTACGGGTTCGAGCCATGGAAACAGCCTGTTGCAGAAATACATGGTAAGGCTGCATACAATAGACCCTTGTGGTACGGCCCTTCCTAGAACCCCGCACATAGCGGGAGCTTAGTGTACCGGACTGCTCTTTTTTTATCCGGACTCATCTAGCTAATGCCTCTGTCACCTTGTGGCACATCACGAGTTATTATTTTTATCTTTTAAAGTCCTTCGGAAAATGAGTTTTTTCTTTTTGTGTGTTTAAATGGTATCATGATATCATGTAAAATTAGCTGATGACATGACTATGCCTACATTGTATTATGCATGTAACACAGTAACAGGCTGCTTGCGCTTTTCGAAAACAGATTTAACATCTTTCGGCATTTTCTTTTTCTGTGATATGTAGACGTAGTTGAGTTATTAAAGTTGTACGACCATATGTACAATCAATCCGAATAAATGGACAGTGTAATATACCCTTGTTACTTGTCTTAGGTTGCAGCAGAGGTAATAGCAGAATACACAGTTACAGCGCTGCGCCGGACAGTGCCACCAGCAGTGCCAGGGATAGTGTTCTTGTCAGGAGGACAGAGTGAGGAAGAGGCAACAGTGAATCTAAATGCAATGAACAAATTGGAAGTGCTGAAGCCCTGGACACTGTCATTTTCCTTTGGTCGAGCTCTGCAGCAAAGTACACTTAAGACTTGGGCTGGAAAACCGGAAAATGTTGGCAAAGCCCAAGTGGCATTTTTGGCAAGGTGCAAGGCCAATTCAGATGCCACTCTTGGTAAGTACACTGGTGGAAGTGCCACTGGAGCTGCTTCTGAGAGTCTCTTTGTTTCTGGTTACAAATATTAGGGGCAAATTGCAGTTGATAACAGCCTATACTATTTTCTTATGTGTTAAATTAGTAACTTCTTTGTGTCCTTTTAATTCAGACATCTTTGGAAGGCACTCTGTAAATTTCATTTCAAAGTTTATATTCACTTAACAGAAAAATAAAGTAAAAAAGCTATAATTTCACTGATCTCTCATTTTGTGGTTATACTGTTGTTTCATATGTTTGCCTTGATACGCTTTTGTGCTTGTACTTCCTGATGAATGTATGAGAATTCAAAAAGTAACAAAGCAATATTAAGAGTAACTAGTATATATGGAGGATATTGTACTTGTGACTCAATGAAAGTACAGAATTGATCAGGTTAGTTTTCTGAAGTTCCCAAGAAACTTCAGCAAGAACATATTTAAGAATATTTTTTTCATAAAGAAAAAAACAAAGCTAAACCAATAAAGAAAACAATTTAATTTCTAGACACTATAAACTAGTAATCCTCCAATTGTAACTACAGTACAAAAACCAATGAAAACAAGGTTGTCGGTTGTGTTTGGGTCAAAGGGTATCTTGAATTGGGATAAAAATGTTATCTTTGGTTCTGATCAGGAGTTTGAAGGTAAGAGGTTTAGGGTGATTTATGGTTTATTGCTGAATGCTGAGTAACGTAAATGCAATGTTTAATGCTTCATTTCGCCAATTGGTTTGAAATGATTCATTTCTATTTATTAATAATAATTGAATTAGAAAGAATAAAAGGTAAAGGTTGCTGATTGTCGCCAATTGTCAAAAAGTGACTCGTGCATCTTCTTAGGTGCTTCCTGAATATTCTACTTTGCTATCTCAGCTACTTTATTTAAATCACACCAGGAATTGATATAATAATAATATATTAGTAGTACAAGTTGGCTGGCACCCCTTTCTAGCAGTATTAGAGCTAATTTATTAAAGAGGTTTAAATAAAAGGTCTCCTTGTGCCTCATTTGCCTATTATTCGATATTATGAGTTAGCATAATATATATATATATCAGCACACCATGTCTTGAGAAATATAGAATTTAATCCCAATTACCAATTTGACAAACCCCGACTTGTGGGTTGGCTAGAGATTTCTTGGGGAAAAATGATGGGAAAAGAACAAAACAAGAAAAGAAAAAGATACCATTGTCTCTAAATTGATCAGAACCTTTTCATTCCAATTATTAGGCTATACTGTAGGGACGGTAATGATCCAAAATTTAATTAGTCGTGATAACACCTCATTCAACCGGTCAGATAAGTCAATTAATAATAAACCACAATATAATGATAATATAAGAGTCAAAGATGAAATAACTAAAATTTATACAACTTTCCAAGGACATGTAGTGTCACACCTCCTTTTTGCGCGCCCCTCCCCGAAGAGTTAGATGCGCGGGTGGAGTTTTTCCAATTTAAGTGACAATATTCGAAATGTGATTATTTATTTAATTCAGAGTCGCCACTTGGGAAAGGTTTGACTTTTGGTGTCCCAAGTCACCGGTTTATCTTGAATCCCAAATCGAGGAAATTTTCGACTTTTCCAAATGAAGTCTGCGAACCAGAAATTCTAAGTAAGGAATTTTGTTGACCCGAGGGAAGGTGTTAGGCACCCTCGAATCCCGTGGTTCTAGCACGGTCGCTTAAATTGTTATAATGGCTAAATATCTGATTTAAATACATGTTATGACTTACGTGCTTTTATTAAGTTTAAACCGCTTTATTATTATTACTTATTTTTTATAGAATTGCAACGTCGTGAAAATGCATCTCGAACCACGTCACAATCAATGCACCCGTGATCGTCGACACATTTGGACTTCGTTGAGATTCGGATTTGGGTCACATCAATGTGCACCCGAATTTAAGAATGTGATTTAATTAAGCCGCGCCAACAGAGTCTAACGCGTTATTATCTTTGTAGAAGGCCATGAAATTTATTAAATGACCTATCTTGAATTCTAAATAATTATCATGGTTATTTATTGAGGGCCCCGCAATTTTGCATCTTTATTTGGCGAGGCTCATCTCTATTTTAGAAAAGGATATCCTAAAATGGCTACATTTCTAATGCATTTGTCTTTAAAACTAGAAGAAAGGTACATGCTAATTCAATTATAGGCTTTTGCCTAATCCGGATTTTTGTCAGTTGCTGATTAACTACTTATAAAGTAAAAACGCCATGCCTTGCGAGGACGTTTCAGTCGAACAAAAGACTACATATGAGATTGATGAAATGCAATACCTAATCCGAACATTTCTTGAGTTGAACTAAACTGAACTTATTTGGACTAGATTAAAGGATAACTGGCAAAGTAAAATACTTTAGTTTGGCAAGGAATCATGTACGAGCTAAACGAAATACAACACTTAATCCGAAACGCTTCTCGAGTTGAACTTAACTAAACTTATGTGGACTAGTCTTAACTAAACAAAAACTTAAATGAAACAAGAACAGTATTGCATAAAGTCGAAATATACATGCCCCTACTGACAAACAACTACAGAGTTAAAATACAACAGGGTAAACTCAGTCAAATATCAATACATACTTTCGAACTGTTGAATCATAAACTAAATCAACTTTCACAGGCCTGCTAATGTATTATGAATACTACAACAAATACTTGAACTTCTTCAACCCTTTTTTCATTTCATGCTTTCCAACTGTTTTAATTACATCAATATGGGACTTGAAATGTGTACCTGGAAATGCTGAAAATGCAAAGGAGAAGAAGAAGAAGATGTGGAAATCAGCAGCAGAAAGAAGCAGGACTAGTAGTAGCAGCAGGACAGGGCAGCAACAACAGTGAGCAGAATAGCAACAACAATCAGAACAGCACAAAAGAAAAGGATTCTGATGCGAGGTGGAACTAGAGTTGAAGGAAAATAACAGCCAAACGAAATAGCACACAGTGTGATGGCAACAATGCTCCAGACAATCCAATTCCGGAATATACCAAATGCCACAAAATACTAACAATAATCTCGATTGAATTTGAGAAGAAGCAACACTGCCTAATGTATTGACAATAGATGAAATTCAGACAAACGAGACCAAATTTCTGATTTCCTAATCTGTTTTATCTCTTTCTTGCTCTCTTTCTATTTCTGTCAACTCTCTCTTTTCTTTTTATCCTCACAGTGTGTGTGTGTTTTTTTTTCTCTAATCCCCCTCTGCCTGTCTCATATCAGATCGTCTCCTCCTTTTATATGCCTTCCTTAAATCTTTTAACAGCCTATTTTTTAGAGTATCCCAGTACCCTCCCATATGCCTTTAACCTTTTTTTTCAGTTCCACTTTAGTTAATTAAGTATTAAACCCCATTCACATTCCCTGGCAGATTCAACTTTTCCATTTTATTATCTAAAAGCAAGTATGGGCAGTAGAATATATCTGACAGCATATGCTGTCAACCCATTTTGAAATTGAAAACCCTTTTATGCAGGAAAACAGGCTGTGCACAATGCACATGCTGTGCACAAGTGCACAATGCACATGCTGTGCACAAGTGCACATGCCACCAACTCAGATTTCGGTTACAGACCAAACCTTAGGTTTCTGAAACCATATTCACGACTATAAGTAACAGGGCTTGGTTCTTAATTGATTCAGGCAAATGTTCAACAGAGGCAAGTTGATTTGTTATTGTTCGGACAGTTGAAACTAATCGACGACACATGTCGACTCGACTATATTAGCATTAACATACACCATCGTAGCCAAAAATCAAACATTTAAACAGTATCGATACGTGGTTTGAATTATACTGACTAAACAGAAATGCACTCGAGGAGTTAACTAGTCAGTCCAAACTCGAAACACAACCAATACACATGCCTTATCAGAATAGGAGGGGGATTTAGACAAACACAGAGGTTTAAGTAAAGTGGACAAACAAAAGTTGATGAAATCAAAACAAATATGAACAGACTTTTTAAACAATCACACGGACTAAAACAATAAAGGAAAGAAAGCAGACTTACCTTAAAACTTGAAAAGTTTAACAGTTTGAACTCGGATTTGGACAAACTTTTCTTAAGGCTGAATGGACTTTAATCGAAGTGTTTCTCAGATGAGAAACACTTTGATTAAAGTCCATTAGACCTTAATCTCTTCGGTTGAACCGGTATGAACCAGTGACGAAGGACACAAAACTTTCAAACTTAGATCTGGGATTCAGGCTTCCCTGATCAGATTCGGACCAAACCAAGTATGGTTTGGTCACGAGGGGGGTCTGGGGAGTGTCTGGTATGAATTTGAAGCAGATCGGTGTAGATTAGGTTCCGACTCGAATCTTCAAATGAAGATTCGAGAAGGTGGGATAAGATTCGAAGCATGGGGTTGGTAGATTTGGGTTCAGGATGGCATGGGGGTTCTATGGTGTTCAGGGGAAGGTCACCGGCGTTCATGCCGCCGGTTTTCATGGTGGGGGATACAAGGGCGGCTCTAGGGTTTGAAGGGGATGAGGTTGAAGACGAAGGCTGGGGTTCGGATAGGGGGGGAAGCAGGGTAGGATTATGGCCTTATATAGTTAATGGGTGGATTGATCTCGACCGTTAGATCAATCTAGATCTACGGTTTGGATCTGATAGCTTAAGTGGAACGGTGTCGTTTCAAGGGTAAAGGGTTGGGGTCGGTCCGGGTGAGACGGGTCGGGTTTATTGATGGGTTATGGGGAATTGATCTTGGCCGTTGATCACTCTGAGATCAACGGCCCAGATCAGGCACGACTCAAACGACGTCGTTTGGACGTCCTGGGCATCAGGTGGCCTGGACCGGGCAGGCCTGGGTCTTGGGCTGTTTGTTTGGGCCAATTTTGTTAAAATTGGCCCAAGTCCGGAAGGGAAGGGGTCCTTTCTTTATTTTTTTTTTTTATTTATTTCCTTTTTCTTATTTATTTTAAAACAAAACTAAGCCAAAAAATCAAATTAAAATTAAATACACACTCAATACAATTATTTGCACACACACTAAAATATTTCAAAACAGGTACAGTCAAACCAAATAAAATCACGGACGAAAATGCCTATTCATGATTTTCTATTTAACGACCGGATTACGGTTCGAATTATGCAGGACACATATTTTTTTTTGAATTTTATTTTAAAAAAGTAAATAAATAAAAATGGGCCGAAGTCACAAATAAATCAACAAGGTGCCGCACAGAAATCCAAAATTGTACAGCAGGGCCAATTATTATTTTTTATTTCTTTTTGGAGCGATTGTCGTGCGAAACAAAAATCACGTGCTCACAGCTGCCCCTCTTTGTTCGGAAACACGAAGGGTTTTCGTGCAAAGATAAAGTGAGCGTGTATGAGCGATTTTTGCCTATAGACCACTCCGTATGAAGCATTTTTTTTGAAAGATCTGACCGAATCTTGCTTCAAAGATTTCCTACATATCCTGGGCTAAACAGGAATCAGGTCAATGTAGTTCGGGAAGTTTTGGTAGCTGGGACTACCATGGGATTGCAATGCTTGCTGCTACTGCTGTTGCTGTTGTCACTGCTACGTCACTGACCGCCTTATTACAACCAAACGAAAATTGGAAAATGAACTAACTACTTATATGCATGTCAACTGCTAGTTACAAGATTCCTATCTATGATTCTTTTACGACTTGATCTTGGGTCTTAGCTGATTCTGCTTGTAGACTCCGATCTGAATCTTGATGCTTGCGAGTTGCAGTGACTTGTTTAATCTCCGGGATACCGAATAAAATGTGACTGGCAGAGTTCAGGATCTTAGCCAAATGTTGGAGTCGATCTGCTTTCTCTTTACTCTGATATCTCGGGATATCTTCTTTTGTCTTTTTCTTCTTTGATTCCGAACTGGGATTTATCTCGTGGGTCATTTCGATCCAGGTGGCTCGAGGTCAGACCTGCGGGAGAAAACAAACAAACGAACGAAATTTTCTGCCCCAGTTTTACTAGGAAAATTTCGTTAATTATTCACCGGGAAGTCCATAAAATTGATGAAAGAGGATATGCAAGCTCAGTTCCGGGCTGGAGCCCTAACACCGGCTAGCTGGAGAGTGGTTCGGTTTGGGGTTTAAAACCCTAACGCTGAACAAAGGAAGAATTCAGTTTAGGGTTCAAAACCCTAATGCTGATTGCATGGAAAAACTCAGTTTAGGGTTTAAAACCCTAATGCTGGCTGGAAGGAAAAGTTCAGTTTAGGGTTTAAAACCCTAATGCTGACTAAAAGGAGAATTCAGTTTAGGGTTTAAAACCCTAATGCTGATTGCATGGAAAAGCTCAGTTTAGAGTTTAAAACTCTAATGCTGGCTGAAAGGAAAAAGTTCAGTTTAGGGTTTAAAACCCTAATGCTGACTAACAGGAAAATTCAGTTTAGGGTTTAAAACCCTAATGCTGATTGCATGGAAAAGCTCAGTTTAGAGTTTAAAACTCTAATGCTGGCTGAAAGGAAAAAGTTCAGTTTAGGGTTTAAAACCCTAATGCTGACTAAAAGGAAAATTCAGTTTAGGGTTTAAAACCCTAATGCTGATTGCATGGAAAAGCTCAGTTTAGAGTTTAAAACTCTAATGCTGGCTGAAAGGAAAAAGTTCAGTTTAGGGTTTAAAACCCTAATGCTGACTAAAAGGAAAATTCAGTTTAGGGTTTAAAACCCTAATGCTGATTGCATGGAAAAGCTCAGTTTAGAGTTTAAAACTCTAATGCTGGCTGAAAGGAAAAAGTTCAGTTTAGGGTTTAAAACCCTAATGCTGACTAAAAGGAGAATTCAGTTTAGGGTTTAAAACCCTAATGCTGATTGCATGGAAAAGCTCAGTTTAGAGTTTAAAACTCTAATGCTGGTTGAAAGGAAAAAGTTCAGTTTAGGGTTTAAAACCCTAATGCTGACTAAAAGGAGAATTCAGTTTAGGGTTTAAAACCCTAATGCTGATTGCATGGAAAAGCTCAGTTTAGAGTTTAAAACTCTAATGCTGGCTGAAAGGAAAAAGTTCAGTTTAGGGTTTAAAACCCTAATGCTGACTAAAAGGAGAATTCAGTTTAGGGTTTAAAACCCTAATGCTGATTGCATGGAAAAGCTCAGTTTAGAGTTTAAAACTCTAATGCTGGCTGAAAGGAAAAGTTCAGTTTAGGGTTTAAAACCCTAATGCTGACTAAAAGGAGAATTCAGTTTAGGGTTTAAAACCCTAATGCTGATTGCATGGAAAAGCTGAGTTTAGAGTTTAAAACTCTAATGCTGGCTTTAGGGTTTAAAACCCTAATGCTGACTAAAAGGAGAATTCAGTTTAGGGTTTGAAACCCTAATGCTGATTGCATGGAAAAGCACAGTTTAGAGTTTAAAACTCTAATGCTGGCTGAAAGGAAAAAGTTCAGTTTAGGGTTTAAAACCCTAATGCTGACTAACAGGAAAATTCAGTTTAGGGTTTAAAACCCTAATGCTGATTGCATGGAAAAGCTCAGTTTAGAGTTTAAAACTCTAATGCTGGCTGAAAGGAAAAAGTTCAGTTTAGGGTTTAAAACCCTAATGCTGACTAAAAGGAAAATTCAGTTTAGGGTTTAAAACCCTAATGCTGATTGCATGGAAAAGCTCAGTTTAGAGTTTAAAACTCTAATGCTGGCTGAAAGGAAAAAGTTCAGTTTAGGGTTTAAAACCCTAATGCTGACTAAAAGGAAAATTCAGTTTAGGGTTTAAAACCCTAATGCTGATTGCATGGAAAAGCTCAGTTTAGAGTTTAAAACTCTAATGCTGGCTGAAAGGAAAAAAGTTCAGTTTAGGGTTTAAAACCCTAATGCTGACTAAAAGGAGAATTCAGTTTAGGGTTTAAAACCCTAATGCTGATTGCATGGAAAAGCTCAGTTTAGAGTTTAAAACTCTAATGCTGGCTGAAAGGAAAAAGTTCAGTTTAGGGTTTAAAACCCTAATGCTGACTAACAGGAAAATTCAGTTTAGGGTTTAAAACCCTAATGCTGATTGCATGGAAAAGCTCAGTTTAGAGTTTAAAACTCTAATGCTGGCTGAAAGGAAAAAGTTCAGTTTAGGGTTTAAAACCCTAATGCTGACTGGCTGGGGATAAAGCTCGAGAATGCTACACGATCTATTTTTGAGTTTTCTTGTTTTAATAGAAGATAAAAGGGAGTTTTGCGGGAACTTACCTTTTGAGTGAATTCCTTATTGCCAAAATGTTTCTTGTACCCGTGTACCTTCTTCTTTGGGCGACACCTGCTTCTTGCACGGTTGTCTTGGATTAATACCTGTTTCAACTTCTTAGACAACGAACAATTGTTAGTCCGGAAATGACGGTCGGTTCGGTGACCTTGATCGTTCCCAATTACTTTGTTGCATCTCTATTTATGTTGCGAAATCCCGCCATTGATTTGATTCGAATGGCGAAACCTTTTGACTACTCAGGCTTGTGTTTCCGGATTCTGTGATGACTTGCTTCGTAAGGCTTTTTTTTTTTTTTGTGTCCCGTTTTGCTTGGAGGTTCTCAACGGGGATTTTATTGGAGGTATTTTGTGGGAATTTGTACAAAAGGGAAGCTCTGTGGGGAATATTTACAAAGTGGATTCTTTGTGTGGATTTTTGTACAATGGGGCATGCTGAGGATTTATTTCAAAACGGGATTTCTAGGATTTGTTGGGGTAAGCTTGTTGGGGAATATTTACAAAAGGACTCGCTGGGATGTGCTGGGGAGATTGGGGAGACTCTGTGGGAGATTGTACAATAGAGACTCTATGGGGATTTGTACAGGGGAAGACTCTGTGGGGATTTGTCCGAAGGTGAACTTGCTGGGTAAGATTTCAAGACTTCTCTCTTTTTCCTTTACTCCGGAACACCATCAAACGTCATGATTCATCATGCTTGGGTAATCGTACCAACGAGATGAGGTGCTTTCCTTCATGAGACAGGATTCCGCGCAAATAAACCTGCCACCTGTCCTTTCCGGTATGTCCTGAACTCGGGGTTAAAATGCGAAAGGGATTCGAAAAGAAACAAAGAAAGGAGAAAACAAATCAGAAACAGAGTAACCTTTTCGGGATGAGAAAGACTTATCCGAGGAAGATAACGCTGGCTTTCAATGACATGACATGCTTTTTGGACTGGACGTCTGACCTTCTAAGAGCTTGCGTTTTCCTGAACCAGAACGGATCTGTGATTCCAAACTGGTGGCACTCTGCCGAAACTTTCTTGGGATGGAGTCATTCTTTTCGGCCAACAGCGCCCTTTTGCGGGTTTTCGCTGGCTGACCTCTCTCATTTCTCTTCCTGTCGTCGCTTGATAGCACTCTTTGCGAGTTTTTACTAAACAAGCTCTCTCATTTTGGTTTCTCTTCTCCCGTCGCCTCGTGGTGCCCGAAGGTTTTCACCGCCGAGACTCTCTCATTTTATCTCTCTCAATTCAGAGTGTGATGGTCTTCGTTTGTGACGCTTATTGATTCCCCACCATATTTGGTAATTGATTTGAAGGCTTGTGCTTGGTAAAGAGAGGTAGTGATACTAACTTCTCAACTGCTCGACGTGCCCCGGTTTTCAATTTCAGGGTGAATGGGATTTTATTGTTGGTGTGACTGAACCTCAGGGAGAGGCTGCCTACGTATCCTTTCGGAATCAAGTCAAACGTAGTTCAGGCCTCAATCAAATTTTTTTATTTTTTTTCTTTTCTTTTTTTTTTCTTTTTGTAGAGAGGATTGGGTAGTGTTTGGGGAGTAGTGGGGAATAAAACCTTTGCCATTTTCAAATGTGTCAGGACCACCGGAGTATGATTTAGACGTAGTACCTCTTGACTGCATCTGCATTTACTGCTGTGTCGGGGTCATTTCCTTCGATATCACCTAAATACAATGCTCCTCGCGGCAGTATCTTCCTTACAATGTATGGGCCTTTCCAATTTGGGGCAAACTTTCCTTTTGCTTCTTCATGATGCGGCAGAATACGCCTCAGTACTAGCTGACCTACTTCGAAATTCCGGGGTCGGACTTTCTTGTTGTAAGCACGGGCCATCCTTCGTTGGTATAACTGTCCGTGACAAACTGCGGCCATTCGCCTTTCATCAATCAACGTCAATTGCTCCAATCGAGCCTTGACCCACTCGCTGTCTTCGATTTCTGCTTCGACAATAATTCGAAGCGAAGGAATTTCTACCTCTGCCGGTATTACAGCCTCGGTCCCATAAACCAAAAGATAAGGAGTCGCTCCCACCGATGTGCGTACCGTAGTGCGGTACCCCAATAATGCAAAAGGTAACTGCTCATGCCACTGTCGGGAACTTTGGATCGTTTTCCTCAAAATCTTCTTGATGTTTTTGTTTGCTGCTTCCACGACACCATTGGCTTTCGGCCGATAGGGAGTGGAATTCCTGTGCGTTATCTTGAATTGCTCGCATACATCTCCCATCAAGTGACTGTTCAAGTTCGCTGCGTTATCTGTAATGATAGTCGCAGGAATACCGAAGCGACAGATAAGATTTGAGTGTACAAAATCCACCACAGCTTTCTTAGTGACCGACTTGAGAGTGACGGCTTCTACCCATTTTGTGAAGTAATCGATGGCAACCAGTATAAACCTGTGTCCATTCGAAGCCTTTGGTTCAATTGGTCCAATGACGTCCATGCCCCAAGCGACAAATGGCCAAGGTGCGGACATGGGATGCAGTTCCGTGGGAGGTGCATGAATCAAATTACCGTGCACCTGACACTGATGACACTTCCGGACAAAGCTAAAGCAATCCTTTTCCATGGTCATCCAATAATAACCTGCTCGGAGGATTTTCTTCGCTAAGACATACCCGTTCATGTGAGGTCCGCACACACCTGCGTGTACTTCGTGCATGATCTTTCTCGATTCCTCGATATCGACACATCTTAGGAGATTGAGGTCCGGGGTCCTCTTATATAACAATTCACCGCTTAGAAAGAAACCACTTGCATGTCGCCTAATGGTCCTCTTCTGATCTCCAGTAGCATGCTCTGGGTATTCTTGCGTCTTCAGGAATTTCCTGATGTCATGGTACCAAGGCTGCGTACTTGATCCTGCCTCGACTACACTGCAGTAACCGTGTCTTTCCTTGATTTGGATTTCCAAAGGATCGACGTGGGCGTTGCCCGGGTAGGGCAGCATTGAAGCCAAAGTAGCAAGTGCGTCTGCCAGTTCATTGTGACACCTCGGAATATACCTGAACTCTATTGAGGTAAAGCGCTTGCTGAGGTCCTCCACATGTTGTCGGTATGGGATAAGTTTGACATCCCGAGTTTCCCATTCGCCTTGAACTTGTCGGATGATCAGGTCAGAATCTCCCATAATCAGTAAGTCTTCGACATCCTGATCGATTGCCATATGCATGCCCATAATGCAGGCTTCATACTCAGCTGTATTGTTTGTGCAAAAGAAACGCAGTCTAGCTGTGGCGGGATAATGCTGACCGGAAGGCGAGATCAAAATTGCCCCAATCCCTACACCCTTGGCGTTCACGGCTCCGTCAAAGAACATCTTCCAAACATGAGCTTCCTCCGAGATCACTTCTACGGTGTTTACTTCTTCATCTGGGAAGTAGGTATCCAATGGCTGGTATTCCTCATCAACCGGATTTTCGGCCAAATGATCTGCTAATGCCTGGGCTTTCATCGCCGTGCGGGTGACATAAACTATGTCGAATTCCGTAAGCAAGATTTGCCATTTAGCCAGTCTCCCATTAGGCATTGGTTTCTGAAATATATACTTCAATGGATCCAACCTGCTTATGAGGAACGTAGTGTGGGCTTGGAGATAATGCCTCAGCTTTTGAGCAACCCATGTGAGAGCGCAACATGTCCTTTCCAACAGTGTGTATTTGGCCTCGTAGCCGGTGAATTTCTTGCTCAGGTAGTAGATTGCTTGCTCCTTCTTTCCGGTTACGTCGTGTTGCCCGAGGACACAGCCGAAAGAGTTCTCTAAGACTGTCAGATACAAGAAAAGTGGCCTTCCCGGTTCTGGAGGGACCAAGACTAGGGGATTCGAAAGGTATTCTTTGACTTTATCGAAGGCTTCTTGACACTCAGGTGTCCATTTGATCGCCGCATCTTTCCTTAACAGCTTGAATATGGGCTCACACGTGCTTGTCAGCTGGGCGATGAACCGACTGATGTAATTCAACCTGCCCAACAGACTCATCACGTCTTTCTTTGTTCTCGGGGGAGGCAGCTCTCTGATGGATTTTATCTTAGTTGGATCGAGCTCGATACCTCTCCTGCTTACAATGAAGCCCAAAAGTTTGCCCGACGGAACTCCGAAAGTACATTTAGCTGGGTTCAGCTTCAAGTCATACTTCCTTAGCCTCTCGAAGAACTTCCTCAAGTCTTGGATGTGATTATCCTGCGTCCTGGACTTGACTATCACATCATCCACGTACACCTCTATTTCCTGGTGCATCATGTCATGGAAAATGGCAGTCATGGCCCTCATGTAAGTAGCCCCAGCATTCTTCAGACCAAATGGCATGACCCGGTAACAGTAGGTGCCCCAAGGCGTGGTGAAAGCAGTTTTCTCGGCGTCTTCTTCATCCATCAATACCTGGTGATACCCAGCATAACAATCTACGAAAGACTGTATCTCGTGTTTGGCACAATTGTCAACGAGGATGTGGATGTTGGGCAGCGGGAAGTTATCTTTGGGACTTGCTCTGTTCAGATCTCGGTAATCTACACATACCCGAGTTTTCCCGTCCTTTTTTGGTACTGGAACCACATTTGCCAACCATGTTGTATATTGGACTACCCGGATCACTCCTGTTTTCAGTTGCTTGGTGATCTCCTCCTTAATCTTGTCACTGACCTCAGTTTTGAACTTTCGTTGCTTCTGTTGAACTGGAGGACAATCAGGATGAATGGGCAATTTATGAACCACTAGATCGACACCTAGTCCCGGCATGTCATCATATGACCAAGCAAACACGTCTTTAAATTCAAGAAGAAGTTGAATTATCGCCTCTCGCGTTTTCTTGTCCGTGTGAATGCTTATCTTGGTCTCCCGGATTTCTTCCGGGGTTCCTAAATTTACCGGTTCAGTGTCATTCAGATTCGGCTTAGGTTTATTCTCGAAATATTCCAACTCTCGGTTTATCTCCCTAAAAGCCTCTTCCGCATCATATTCTGGTTCTGGATTCATTAATTCGCAGTTAAATAGCTCATTGTGATCCGGGCGTGAAGTCCGCAAGCATGTCATATTTAAAGCCGCATTATTAGGACTTGTGATACGGGAAAGGTGGCAGGACAGGTCTACCCGGACTTCCGTCTAGTCGGGAATGGCGTGGCCTCCCAGTTTTGGAGTTTGGCGTTTGGCCCCATGTACATCATCTCAGCAGTGCTTGTGCCTTCACCTGGTTGAACCATGTGGACCTCGTAGAGCATTTCTCTCATCGCCCCACATATTTCCTCGATTTCCTCAGCTGTGAAGACCTCATCATCTTCTTCTTCAGCGTACCTTGGCCTGACGAAAGTCGCATATAAATCCGGCAGTGGTTGAGGCAACTTCCAGCCCTCATTTCTCCTTTTCTTTGCCCATTTTTCGTCTGCTGGAGTAGGTTTGAAACCTAGTCCAAAAGGTTTCTTGATGACTGGTAAAGTAATGGGTTCCGTCATTCCCTGAAGGGTTCGTCCAAGCCCCTTCCCTGGCCTAAATCCGTGTCGGATCATCTCTTTGGCCACCATAACCGAAGCGTTAGACAAGAAAGGCTGGGGGCAAGGTACTCCCTCTTCGTGCTGCTCTGCCAGTACCACCTCGAAAGCTTGATAGACCGTATGTTCGCTCCCTTCTCTCGGTTCAAGATACGGGATGGATGGGTCCCGGTAAATGGCATGTTCGTCTTCCCCATGGACCACGATTTCTTGGTCTTCGTACTCGAATTTCACCATCTGGTGAAGAGTGGAAGGCACGGCTCCTGCCGCATGGATCCAAGGTCTGCCAAGGAGGAAATTGTAGGATGTGTCCATGTCGATCACCTGGAAGGTTACTCGAAATTCGACTGGTCCTATGACCAACAACAGGTCTATTTCTCCCATGGTATCTCTCTTGATGCCGTCGAAAGCTCTCACGCAGACGTTGTTGGGTCGGATTCTTCCTGCCCCAATTTCCATTCTTTGTAGCGTGGAGAGCGGGCAAATGTCAACACCTGATCCCCCATCCAGCATTACCCGCTTGACATAGTAGTCCTCGCATTTCACTGTTAAGTGCAAGGCCTTGTTGTGTGCTGCTCCTTCCGGGGGTAAATCGTTCTTGTTGAAAGAGATTTGGTTGACGGCGAAGAATCTTTCTGTCATCCGCTCTAGTTGCTCCACCGAGGTTTCGACCGGTACATATGCTTCATTCAGGGTTTTCAGCAGGATCTTTTGATGCTCGGTTGACCTCATTAATAACGACAGCATGGATACTTGCTCAGGGTGCTTGCGCAGCTGATCTATCACTTCGTAATCCGGCATCTTCATTTGTTGGAAGAACACTTCCGCTTCTTCAACACTCACGGGCTTCTTTGGAGGGAAGCGCCTTTGCGTGGCGTTGTTCAGTTCTTGGGTATTTGAGTACCCTCTAACGAAAGTATTTTCTGGAAGTTCTTCCATGACCTCCTTACCTTTGTACATTACCAAAGTCTTTTGATAATTCCACGGCACTGTGGACGGGTTGGTCATTGGCTTTTGTGGCACGCGTCCGATAACCACTGGCTCATTCAGCCGAGGTGGTTGAATCGTCCCCCGGACCACATAGGCCCCTTTTGGCACGTACATAGGTTTTGTCTTTTTGATCCCGAAGTTCTGCGTCTTCTTGGCTTGACCTCGCGGTATGTAAAGAATTCCACCCTTTGCTGGTACCGCTTTCTTCTCCACCTTCTTTTCAGGCTTGCTCTCTGCAACCTTGGCCTCCTCCCCCTTTTCTGATTTCTGGTCTATTTCAGGCCTCTTCCCTGTGTCGACAATGGCAATTATGGCTTTCAAAGCAGGGTCGAACTCTTTGTCTTCACAAATCATGCCGATCAGCGGCCCATTATTGTGAGCGGGCAATGGATTGTTAGTCACATTCGGGATCTCTTCGTCCCTTAGCACTATTTTCCCCTGCTCTATCAAATTTTCGACCACTCTTTTCAATGACCAGCAGTCGTTTGTATCATGTCCCTCGGCCCCTGAATGATAGGCGCATCTGACTCCGGCTTTGTAAGAAGGAGATGTCGGGTTTTGCCTCGTTTGGGGAATTGGTTGCAAGAAACCCAACTGGACTAGCTTAGGGAACAATGTAGAGTATTGTTCACCGATGGGCGTGAAAGTCCGCCGTCGAGGTGGCTCCTGGGGGCGGTAGTTATTCTGCGGGGGTTGTGGGTTATAGTGGTTGCGGTAAGGAGGCTGATTTCTGGGAGGTGGAGCTGGGCCTCGGTTGGTTTGTTGTGGTGGATGGTTATAAGGTTGGGCATTCATGACCAAATTTGAGTGGGGGTAGTAGTGGCGCGGGGCTCTTTCCGGAAAATGGGGCCTGGGATGACGATACTCCCTTGCTTCAGAGGCTGCCATAGTCGTTTCTTCTTTCTTCTTCCCCCTTGTCGTTCCTCCAGACCCGCTTTGGACGGCCTGAGAGGTTGCCCTTATGGCTGCTTGACTCAAAATCCTTCCCGTCTTCAAACCATTTTCCACCATCTCTCCAATCTTGATCGCTTCCGCGAATGGCTTACCCATGGCCGACATCATGTTTTGGAAATAGTCAGACTCTTGAGCCTGGAGAAAGGTAGTGACCATTTCCACTTCATCCATGGGAGGCTTCACTCTCGACGCCTGTTCACGCCACTTAATAGCATACTCTCTAAAGCTTTCCGAAGGCTTCTTCTTCAAATTCGACAGAGAGTTTCGGTCTGGCGCAATGTCGATGTTATACTGGAATTGCTTTACAAAATCTCGGGCGAGATCATCCCATATATGCCATCGGGACATTTCCTGATCCATATACCATTCCGAAGCTATACCTACTAAGCTTTCCCCAAAATATGCCATTAGCAATTCTTCTTTTCCGCCGGCTCCCCGCAATTGGTTGCAGTATTTCTTAAGATGTGCGATGGGGTCACCGTGCCCATCGTATTTCTCGAACTTGGGGGTCTTGAAACCCATTGGCAGGTGCACGTGAGGTAACATGCACAGGTCGGCGTAAGAGACGCTCTTTTGTCCGCTCAACCCTTGCATATTCTTCAAACTTTGTTCAAGGCTTCTCATTCTCTTAGCAATCTCATTTTGTTCTGCAATTCTGGGGTACTGATCCTGTCCCGGTGCGAGTTCGTACTGAGGCGGTAGAGGATTAGTGTTGGTAACGAACCTGGTTGGTTCCATTGAGAACGATGGTGCTTGGAATGTAAAAGAGGATGAGTCAAAGCTTAGCTTGTATGTGGTAGGCTGTGCCGTAGCTGGACAAGGTGATGCAGTAAAGATGTTCATGCTTGCATCAGTGGCCGACATTCAGGGATGAGGCTCAGAAGGTGATCCTGCGGAGAAGGCGGAGGTGCCTGGGTACCCAAACGGGGTAGCAGGATAATTTATGGGGACATTAGACGTTCCACTTGACCTGGAGAATAATTCAGGGAATCCGGGGACGACTCTTGGCGGCTCTTTCCCATTATTCCAGTCGTCCAGCATTTCCAACATGCGGAGCCGTAGGATTCTATTTTCTTCCGCAGTCGTGGATTCAGGTGTGAGGATGGCTGAGATTGAGCTTTCCTCGGAGACGGGGACTGTTTGCAATGGAATTTCCGAAGACATTTTCACACTTCCTTTTGACCTGGTGAAGTAAGTGTGAGTACTGCTTCTGGTCCTAACAACAGGTAGTTGAACACCTTTCCTTGACCTCGTGAAGTATGAGTGCGAGGCCAGACTTTCACCAAACCAACCGTCTTTTCAAAAACCCTGGAAAAATGCTCAATGACAAACGCACGGTTAATTTGCAGCAAATAACAGATAGTTAATCTCACGTTGGGCATGATGCACCTATACAGTTAGGTGGATTACTATATGTCTGCTACGAGAGCATGCGTCATTCCGGTATTTTTCCTCTTATTTCCCTTTTTTTTCTTTTCTTTTCTTTTTCTCTTTTGTTTTCCTTTTATTTTTTTTTATTTTTTTTTATTTTTGTAGTAAAAGAAAATGCGACCGGATCCGATGAGGATTGCCTACGTATCACGATGCTTACGTGAATCAGATCATTACGTAGTTCGAAAAACACAAATGAGCGTAAAAGAAGCAAACTCTTTATTATTGAAGCAGTCTATTACAAACTACATTTTGCAAAAGAAAAAGTAAACTTTGAAAATAAACCTAGACTCAAAAAATAGACTAAGAATCACCCTGATGAAAAAACAGGCAGAAGATGCTAAAATACAGATTTGACCTATGAATGCATTATGGTTTTAAAAATTGGTTTCCGCGGGGCATCGTTCGGCCTCGCCGCGGTCCTAGGCGTGAGATCCCTCTCAAGTTGCTCCAGCTCGTGCATAGTCTGCTTGACATAACCCATTACTGCCGAGAGGACGGTAGCGCTGGACATGTTCTCACATCGTAGACATCGTCTGGTGATGGCATGGGCAATGGCCTTGATCCTATCTCTGGTTTGCTTCTTCTCTATGAGTAGGTGCCTTATCTGATCACTGCACGTCTTGAATACCTGTGAGTCCTGTACGTGCTGATCCCTCAGCTGCCGCACTTCTTCCTTCATTTGGGCCAACAAGTCGTAACAGTATCTACTCTCCATTTGGAGATCCCTGGCCTGCTTAACTGCTTTAAACTCAAGTGTAGCCATCTCCCTCTTTATTTTGGAAACAACCTTCTCGTGGTCACATTTCAATTGGTTCAAACATCGGCGATGCTTATCTACTCTTGTTTCCCACCGTGCCTTGAACTCTGTCATGACCTTTTCGGATTCTTCTAACCTGTCTCGCCATTCCGTGGTCTCTCTTTTCAAACCCTTTATCAACCGCTGGTCTGATTGACTTCTGGGTTGCTCATCAAGAGACAATCTCAATTTTTGGACTTGGGCCTTAAGTTCTTCATTCTCTTGGATCAACCTATTCTTTTCGCTTCGATCCGCCGCGATTTGTACGCTGTTATCGAATTTCAAACTATCTATTTGTAGCTTCAAATCGCCAATCTCTGCTCGATAACCCTTCTCTTTTGCTAACCAGTTCCATTGCCCTTGGGATGATTCTACGAAATCTTTGAGATGCGGCCTCTTAGCCGGTCTTTCGTAAGACAGGCTACCTCTAAACCAAGCGTGATATCCTGGGGCGACTTCCCCTTTTGCCGTATCGATCACACAAGTGTTTGCTGTCAGATGTTGGCATTCACTCTAGATTTGGCGAACTTCTTCTTCAGGGAACTGGCCGTTCAGACTGATTTCAATCACCTGGGTACTCAAATCTTCATCTTTCGGTACCACTTGGTACCTCCCAAGTTGCCTCAAAACTCGATACGGTGCATAGGGTTGGATACTTTTCAGTCCCATCAACAGAAAGTGAGGTCGGGTTGCCGGCATGTATATGATTTCCTCGATAGGTGACCATCCGAGCGTCCATTGGATTTGGCTGGCGGTGAGAGTTCGGAGAAATGAGGTCCATGATGTGACTCCCTCAGGTAAATTGAGCCCTTTGATTCTCGTGTAGAATTCTCCAATACAAGTTTTCTCTGGCGAACCATAACCCAAAAGTGAGGAGCGATGACATAAATGATCGGTCATCCACACTTGCAACAGTAGGTTACATCCTTCGAAAAAGTCACCCCTGGCTCGACAAACAGTGAGAGCCCGGAAAATGTCAGCCATAATCATAGGTGCCAGAGTACTTTTATCTTGGGTAAGCAAAGTACTGACAACCCCAGTTATTCTTAGATCGATGTGGCCGTCCTTCCTTGGGAACAACTATAAGACCTAAGAAGGCCGTCATGAAAGCCGACTGCCTGTGTTCGTCCCATTTTTGTCGGTTGCCTTTACTACATAGTTTGAAATCCGGCTTATTGAACCCGCCCTCATGACCGTATCTAGCATACATGAGATGGAGACTGCAGAAACCTTTGGCAAGATCTGGATGGTGAAATGTTCGGGGTATTTTCAGAAAATCCAAAAATCGGTGTACCGTGATGGCCCTAGGTGCAATCAAGTACTTGAACCTAAACGGAGCTTCATCACTCCCAATGTATCCCGCTATTTCCTCCAACGTCGGGTTGAGTTCGAAGTCTGAAAAATGGAATACATTGTGCGCCGAATCCCAGTAAGTGACCAATGATCTGATAATATCACCCCGCGGTTGAATGTCTAGTAAATCTGGGAGATTTTTCAGATATTTCCTCACTTTGCCTTGCCCTTCTTTGCCTAAGTCGTTCCACCATAATCGCAACTCAAAAGGGATCTTGGTCATTATTGAAAACGATTCTTTTTGTATTGTGCTCATCCTGCACATTTATTTAAGGCGATAAACTTTATTAGACTCAAAAATTAAAATTATCTAGATTTTTTTTTTTTGTAAAAAACGGGAGGTTGGACCCGCCGAGGGTTGCCTACGTATCTCACCCCGTGCGAGAATCAAACCGGCGTAGTTCGGTCATATCGTGAATCAAATAAACCTAGCAATCAAGAATAAGTATTATTTTTGGGAGAAAGATAAATACTAAAAAAAATATATATTTTTTTGTTTTTTTTTTGCAATATTTGGACTATTAGTCCAAAAGGGTACTACAAAAGAAACAACACATTTTTGAATTATGATTTTTCCATTTTTTATTATTATTTTTTTAAAAAATAAATACCCCTTTTTTCTTAAAAAGAAAAGAACAATTTTTATATTTTTTTAATGAATCAAACTAAAAGACAACTTTTGGTTTTATTTTTTTTTTATTAATTTTTTTTAGAAAAAATTCCGACGAGGTTTCGACAACTACTTGGACATTGGTTTTATTTTTCCAAAATAAGTAATTATCTCCCTACGCTGTTATTTTTTTTTTTAGAAACCGGTCAGCATGCGGAACCGAAGCAAATAAATGCGCAAAACAAATAGGATGCAGCAGGGTGGTCTTTTCATTTCAGGTTGCTTGTCCTAGACGGACCCAACCCCTGTGTTGAGCCCCCTAAGTCAAATGCAACATGATGCAAATAAGCGTTCCTACTAGGGATCCGGCATGAAGTCGAGTTATACTAGGTTTAAACCTTGGTATTTGTTCTAGACTGTGTACCCGAGCGGACAACTCGAGTCGAGGAGGGGCAACTTACCGGGAACCAAAAGGCCGTCCGGCTTCGTAACTTATCCGTCCTCTTTCTTATTTCGGGCATTGACACTAACAGAATAGGGAGTCTCGACCAGCGAGCTTCTCCCCGGAGGTAAGAAGAGAAGGGTTTCGGCACAGTTTATATACAGTTCAGATAATATCAAAGCGGTAAAAGACAACATTTAGCACGTTATGCAAAAACATGTAATAAAGATCAGATAATAAAGCCAAATATAACAATTATTCTAAGCTCGAATTCTTGAACCCCGAACCAGTGGTTCTGGGTTCAATTATCCCCAGCAGAGTCGCCAGAGCTGTCACACCTCCTTTTTGTGCGCCCCTCCCCGAAGGGTTAGATGCGCGGGTGGAGTTTTTCCAATTTAAGTGACAATATTCGAAATGGGATTATTTATTTAATTCAGAGTCGCCACTTGGGGAAGGTTTGGCTTTTGGTGTCCCAAGTCACCGGTTTATCTTGAATCCCAAATCGAGGAAATTTTCGACTTTTCCAAATGAAGTCTGCGAACCAGAAATTCTGAGTAAGGAATTTTGTTGACCAGAGGGAAGGTGTTAGGCACCCTCGAACCCCGTGGTTCTAGCACGGTCGCTTAAATTGTTATAATGGCTAAATATCTGATTTAAATACATGTTATGACTTACGTGCTTTTATTAAGTTTAAAACGCTTTATTATTATTACTTATTTTTTATAGAATTGCAACGTCGTGAAAATGCATCTCGAACCACGTCACAATCAATGCACCCGTGATCGTCGACACATTTGGACTTCGTTGAGATTCGGATTTGGGTCACATCAATGTGCACCCGAATTTAAGAATGTGATTTAATTAAGCCGCGCCAACAGAGTCTAACGCGTTATTATCTTTGTAGAAGGCCATGAAATTTATTAAATGGCCTATCTTGAATTCTAAATAATTATCATGGTTATTTATTGAGGGCCCCGCAATTTTGCATCTTTATTTGGCGAGGCTCATCTCTATTTTAGAAAAGGATATCCTAAAATGGCTACATTTCTAATGCATTTGTCTTTAAAACTAGAAGAAAGGTACATGCTAATTCAATTATAGGCTTTTGCATAATCCGGATTTTTGTCAGTTGCTGATTAACTACTTATAAAGTAAAAACGCCATGCCTTGCGAGGACGTTTCAGTCGAACAAAAGACTACATATGAGATTGATGAAATGCAATACCTAATCCGAACATTTCTTGAGTTGAACTAAACTGAACTTATTTGGACTAGATTAAAGGATAACTGGCAAAGTAAAATACTTTAGTTTGGCAAGGAATCATGTACGAGCTAAACGAAATACAACACTTAATCCGAAACGCTTCTCGAGTTGAACTTAACTAAACTTATGTGGACTAGTCTTAACTAAACAAAAACTTAAATGAAACAAGAACAGTATTGCATAAAGTCGAAATATACATGCCCCTACTGACAAACAACTACAGAGTTAAAATACAACAGGGTAAACTCAGTCAAATATCAATACATACTTTCGAACTGTTGAATCATAAACTAAATCAACTTTCACAGGCCTGCTAATGTATTATGAATACTACAACAAATACTTGAACTTCTTCAACCCTTTTTTCATTTCATGCTTTCCAACTGTTTTAATTACATCAATATGGGACTTGAAATGTGTACCTGGAAATGCTGAAAATGCAAAGGAGAAGAAGAAGAAGATGTGGAAATCAGCAGCAGAAAGAAGCAGGACTAGTAGTAGCAGCAGGACAGGGCAGCAACAACAGTGAGCAGAATAGCAACAACAATCAGAACAGCACAAAAGAAAAGGATTCTGATGCGAGGTGGAACTAGAGTTGAAGGAAAATAACAGCCAAACGAAATAGCACACAGTGTGATGGCAACAATGCTCCAGACAATCCAATTCCGGAATATACCAAATGCCACAAAATACTAACAATAATCTCGATTGAATTTGAGAAGAAGCAACACTGCCTAATGTATTGACAATAGATGAAATTCAGACAAACGAGACCAAATTTCTGATTTCCTAATCTGTTTTATCTCTTTCTTGCTCTCTTTCTATTTCTGTCAACTCTCTCTTTTCTTTTTATCCTCACAGTGTGTGTGTGTTTTTTTTTCTCTAATCCCCCTCTGCCTGTCTCATATCAGATCGTCTCCTCCTTTTATATGCCTTCCTTAAATCTTTTAACAGCCTATTTTTTAGAGTATCCCAGTACCCTCCCATATGCCTTTAACCCTTTTTTCAGTTCCACTTTAGTTAATTAAGTATTAAACCCCATTCACATTCCCTGGCAGATTCAACTTTTCCATTTTATTATCTAAAAGCAAGTATGGGCAGTAGAATATATCTGACAGCATATGCTGTCAACCCATTTTGAAATTGAAAACCCTTTTATGCAGGAAAACAGGCTGCGCACAATGCACATGCTGTGCACAAGTGCACAATGCACATGCTGTGCACAAGTGCACATGCCACCAACTCAGATTTCGGTTACAGACCAAACCTTAGGTTTCTGAAACCATATTCACGACTATAAGTAACAGGGCTTGGTTCTTAATTGATTCAGGCAAATGTTCAACAGAGGCAAGTTGATTTGTTATTGTTCGGACAGTTGAAACTAATCGACGACACATGTCGACTCGACTATATTAGCATTAACATACACCATTGTAGCCAAAAATCAAACATTTAAACAGTATCGATACGTGGTTTGAATTATACTGACTAAACAGAAATGCACTCGAGGAGTTAACTAGTCAGTCCAAACTCGAAACACAACCAATACACATGCCTTATCAGAATAGGAGGGGGGGATTTAGACAAACACAGAGGTTTAAGTAAAGTGGACAAACAAAAGTTGATAAAATCAAAACAAATATGAACAGACTTTTTAAACAATCACACGGACTAAAACAATAAAGGAAAGAAAGCAGACTTACCTTAAAACTTGAAAAGTTTAACAGTTTGAACTCGGATTTGGACAAACTTTTCTTAAGGCTGAATGGACTTTAATCGAAGTGTTTCTCAGATGAGAAACACTTTGATTAAAGTCCATTAGACCTTAATCTCTTCGGTTGAACCGGTATGAACCAGTGACGAAGGACACAAAACTTTCAAACTTAGATCTGGGATTCAGGCTTCCCTGATCAGATTCGGACCAAACCAAGTATGGTTTGGTCATGAGGGGGGTCTGGGGAGTGTCTGGTATGAATTTGAAGCAGATCGGTGTAGATTAGGTTCCGACTCGAATCTTCAAATGAAGATTCGAGAAGGTGGGATAAGATTCGAAGCATGGGGTTGGTAGATTTGGGTTCAGGATGGCATGGGGGTTCTATGGTGTTCAGGGGAAGGTCACCGGCGTTCATGCCGCCGGTTTTCATGGTGGGGGATACAAGGGCGGCTCTAGGGTTTGAAGGGGATGAGGTTGAAGACGAAGGCTGGGGTTCGGATAGGGGGGGCAGGGTAGGATTATGGCCTTATATAGTTAATGGGTGGATTGATCTCGACCGTTAGATCAATCTAGATCTACGGTCTGGATCTGATAGCTTAAGTGGAACGGTGTCGTTTCAAGGGTAAAGGGTTGGGGTCGGTCCGGGTGAGACGGGTCGGGTTTATTGGTGGGTTATGGGGAATTGATCTTGGCCGTTGATCAATTTGAGATCAACGGCCCAGATCAACCTGTACCAAAACGACGTCGTTTGGATTCTCTGGGCATCAGGTGGCCTAGACCGGGCAGGCCTGGGTCTTGGGCTGTTTGTTTGGGACAATTTTGTTAAAATTGGCCCAAGTCCGGAAGGGAAGGGGTCCTTTCTTTCTTTTTATTTTTTAATTTTTTTTTATTTATTTCCTTTTTCTTATTTATTTTAAAACAAAACTAAGCCAAAAAATCAAATTAAAATTAAATACACACTCAATACAATTATTTGCACACACACTAAAATATTTCAAAACAGGTACAGTCAAACCAAATAAAATCACGGACGAAAATGCCTATTCATGATTTTCTATTTAACGACCGGATTACGGTTTGAATTATGCAGGACACATATATTTTTTTTTGAATTTTATTTTAAAAAAGTAAATAAATAAAAATGGGCCGAAGTCACAAATAAATCAACAAGGTGCCGCACAGAAATCCAAAATTGTACAGCAGGGCCAATTATTATTTTTTATTTCTTTTTGGAGCGATTGTCGTGCGAAACAAAAATCACGTGCTCACATGTAGTATAAGTCATGAGCCACTAAGACTTAGATTTTGCAAAAATTGAACTGAAATAATTACAACATCTGTTTGGATTGTACGTGAACAGAATTCGAATCTAAAGCTACCAAGGACAAGTGATAGTCATAACTGGAACGCGGATACATCTTCAATGTCAGCTCCCGCCATGTACATCAACAACAACTTCAAGATCTGCATGCAAGGTGCAGAAGTGTAGTATAAGTACAAACAACCCCATGTACTCAATAAGTATCCTAACTAACCTCGACGAGGTAAAAGAAGCAAGAACTATAGATGATACTCACTAACACATGTGCAGTTCATAATTTCAACAAGTATAGAAGCAATATATGATCGAAACAGGAAATCTCACGTAAAACCACTTTGATGCTCATAATTCTTTATTTTAAAGTGTTATGCTTAGTCAACAATCTAGCATATAAGGAAGATATACAAGTAAAATCAGGTAAACAATCAAGGAAATTTCAAGTAAAGATGAAATGCAATAACTAAATATCAGTCCATTGCGGCGCGCAACCCGATTCAATAACAGTAACCAGCTCTCCCAGAGCTAACGTCAACTAGAAACCTGTCGGTTTCTCACATATCCGCGTGTACACCATCAAGAAAGAAACATGAGAGGCTGACCCTAGAGGGATGGACCCGTATTCACGTGCCGCACGGGCAACTAATGTGTTGCACGGACAATTCACGTACGAATATAATTGCACGAATAACTCACGCGCTATAATATCAATATCCAGATCCACACGGACAACTCACATGTTGCATGGACAACTCACGTGCTAATATCATAATCTGCCTGACGTGGTCACATGCACAATATTATAATCCGTCCGGTATAGTCAGAGGCATAACATCACAATCTGCCCGGTGTGGTCACAGGCATATCAATACAATCTGCCCAACGTGGTCACAGGCACCCGGTCAAAATCATACCACATAGAAGCAATTATACAAGAACACATGTATATGATGGATAAATATCAGATTTAATGCTCCTAGACTGGTATAATAACATGCTAAAGTGTAGGCATGTGCAATATGTGCTATCATAGCTCAAGTCGGCAATTTATCACAAAAATAGCAATTACCAAGTTTATTCAGGGAATCAGCCTCTTCATAACCTCAAACATGGCTCAAATAGTTCACAACAATGATAGAAATATGAAAAACATTATAGCTTAAAGCTTAACAGTCAACTCTAGGCATATTATAGCCTAAACACTACCCCGAGCATAAATAAATACCCTGGTGCTCGCACATGGGCTCAAACCCCTCACATATGTGCACCCATAACACGTACCTATCACAAATAATTCAGGAAACTAGTGCCTCAACCAAGTTTAGATAAGATACTTACCTCAAACAAGCCAAATTCAATGCCGGGCAAGCCAAACAATACCCTAAAAACACCATCCCGCGTGTACCGACCTCCGAACGGCTCGAAACTAGCCAAAGGTAACTCAAGAACATTAAATAATGCCAAAGTCAACAAACCCAATCGATAAAAGTGGAATCTTTAATCAAAAGTCCAAAGTCAACCAAAAAGTCAAACACGGGTCCGCACCTCAAAATCCGACAAAACTTATAAAATTCGATAATTCATTCAATTACGAGTCCAACCATACTATTTTCACTCAAATCCGACTTCGAATCGATGTTCAAAACTCAAAAATTTATTTTATAAAATTTTAGACAAAAATCCACAAATTTCACTTTGAAATCATCGATTAAATGCCAAAAATGAAGATGTATTCATAAATATAATCAAAATCAAGTACAGAACACTTACCCCAATCCATGTGGTAAAATCACCTCCCAATCTCCCAAATCTGAGCTACCCAACTCAAAATATGACCAAATGAACAAACCATTGATATTATATGTTTCTACCTAGCTGCTCTGCCTCGTTTCTTGTGCTGAACGATCTCGAAGCCCGCTTTTGATGCCTCCCATGGATTCCTCGTGAAATTTCAGTCAAGTTAGGCTTTGAACCACTCCACTTGACCTTATAATGAAGGAGATATGTTACTTTCATATTTGGAAATAGTGCAGATTTTTAAATACGAATTCAGTAACAATTTTGTAATTAATCTGAAAAATCTAGCAAACCAATTCTTAGTAAAATGACCATAAATTCCCCATACGATGTTGAAACTTGATGCTTTTAGTTTCTATGGTTCCAAAATTACGAACAAATATAATGGTTCAATCAAAATAGAAATTGGAGCTCATTTGCTTAATGTGGTACCATTTGTGCTTCAAGAAACGACGTCGAAACAGAAAAAAACGAGCACAACATAGCCCAAACCTATTCGAAACTCACCCGAGCCGCGAGACCCCGTCTGAATAAGCCAACAAGTCCCATAATATAACACGGACTTACTCGAGGCCTCAAATCACTCATAAAAACATCAAAACCACGAATCACATCTCAAATCAAACTTAATGAACTTTTGAACTTTCAGCTTCCAAAACTCGTGCCGAACCATATCAAATCAACTCGGAATGAACTCAAATTTTGCACACTAGTCCTAAATAACATAATGAAGCTCTTTCAATACCCGTAACCACAATACGAACCTGATATCATTAAAGTCAACCCCCAGTCAAACTTATGAACATTCTAAATCTTCAAATTGCCAATTTTCGCCAACTAGTGCCGAAACCTTCTAAAAATATCCAAATGCAAATTCGGGTGTACGCCGAAGTCCAAAATCACCATCCGGACCTAACAGAACCATCAAAACTCCGATCCGAGGTCAAATACTCAAAAATCAAACTTGGTCAATTCTTCCTAACTTAAAATGTCATAGTTGAGAATCATTCTTCCAAATCAATCCCGAACAGCTTGAAAATCGAAATCGACCATACACACAAATCATAATACATAATATGAAGCTATTCAAAGTCTCAAACCACCGAATGGAATGCTAAAGCTCAAAACGACCAGTCGGATCATTACAGGAACTTACTAGTACTAATTCTAGGTAATATTGGATTGAGACGGATATAAATGAAAGAGCATGCAAAATGAGGATTTATATAGCCAGCCGGTCCCAACTTGAGGGGTAGTAACTTTTGTACTGTTATTAGGATCCATTACAGGTGAAAATGAAATTCCTGTGCGCTTACTTAAAGCATTATTCCACAAGGAGAAAATGAAAATCAAATCAAATTGCTGTACTAAAGTATGCAATATACAGAAGTAATAATCTTTTTTTTGTTGCCATTTCATCTCTTTGTTCTACAACTATGGGTAATAAGAGCACCTGCAGGTGGACTTGTCATCTCTAACTGACATCTCCCATGTAACCAGTAAGAGTAATGAATTAGGCCAATATTAGCTCTAACTTTGAAAGTTCCTCTGATGTTATAAACAACTCTGTTGCTTAGGACCTGCTTTTGGAGTTTGAAAGCTGATATTGGTGGCAAATAAACCAAGCTAGATATCATGTGAACTGGTATTAGCCGTGTTTCGTGTCGTCTCTGAGTGAAAGGTTGAAGAACTTGAGTTGCTATTAGACTATCTGAAAAATATAGCTCAATATCCAAATGTTCAAATCTCACATCAAGCTTTCTGTTTGGATTGGTGAAATTTGCAATAAATGTAAAATCACCATTCATATATTGTGGGGAGTCTAAGTAGATGAGACTGAGGCTAGCATTAGATGTATCAAAGAGTGGATTTCTTGGTTTAATAGAAAGGAATATGACTAGTGTGACAATCCCAAAACATATAAGAAGTAAGCAGAATATCATGCATAGGATTGCAACTAACCATACTCCAGGATTTGTCCGTTTACGTTGTCGTGGTACAATATATTGTACTGGTTTTGTCTTACTTTCAAATGGGATTTCTGGTGTCAAAGGTTGATTCAGGGCATGTTTTGACACGACAATTTGGTTCATAGGAGATGGTTTTGGTACGCCGCGTTTATGTGATGGTACTGGTGGTGGTGTTGGTAACGGCGATGGAGTAAGGGGAAACATCTTAGGAGAAGTATATTCAGGAGAAAAGAAGCTCAAGCTCTCAGAAGAAGTCATGGAAAATGAATTATGAGAGGAAAGATGAACGAATGAATCTTGGATCTACTTATTAAGATGAAGTTAGAAGTGGATTAAGGAAAGTAAAAGGGAAAGAAGCTTTTGATTAAGGGAGGTGATGGACCCCTTTGTTGTTTTATTATACTATTTGGTAAAGGTAATGAGAGTAGGAACTAAAGTTAGGCCATTGATGTTTTGATTTGAATTGTGTGCTTGCTTTTTGCATATTTCAATCACTGTATTTTTATTCAGGAAAAATACAAAAGCAAAGTGGCCCAGCACGGGGCTCTACAACTTTTATTTTGGGGTCTAATTTGCCCTGCACTTTCCACTTTTTCTTGAAATTCTACTAATTTGGGAGTAGAACATTGACCTGTCAAATGGACAATAGTTGATTGTATTTGGAGGACTTCATCTGCAGCATTAGTTGCCTTTTGGTTTTGATACGTTAATACTTACACACTAAGAAAGTAGTATGAAGAAAGAAAGTCAGAAAACTATGTGGTTAAGAAAATTCATTGTTCTACATGTTTAAATAAAGAGAAAATGGCTGCTTTATAGTTTCTATAAGCATCGCCCCCAAACACACATAGAGTCGTTTGGTAGGATGCATTAGATAAAATAATGAATGCATTAGCTTTGTGTATTAATAATACATTATTTAGTATATATTTTAAACATATGCATTAGTTATGCAAGCATTAGCTATACATCCTATTTGGTATTATCCTATGCATAACTAATGCATAGAAAACAATGATATTAGCAATGCAATGAGTTTTAATGCATACATTAGCTTAGTTAAAGATAAAATTGTCCTTCAAAATTTATGTTTGATTAAAATAAGTTAGTTAGTATATTAATGCAAGTTCAAAATAATCCAAATAGTGAGAAATAAAATTATATCCCTAGTAAATAAATAAATACTTAGCATATTTTCTTTTTTATAAATAAATATTTAATTTTATTTTACAATATAGGTAGACAAATCAAATTATTTTTTGTAATCTTTTTCATATAAAATTATTTCTCAACATATATTTCTTTTAAAAAGTTAGAGTGTGAACTAGTTTTGAGGGCATTTTTGTAAACAAACAATTCTTTTAGAAATTGTGCAATGCTTTAATACATCAAACCAAACAATGAATAAGAAATATGTCAGCATAACTAACACCAGCATAACTAATGCAAGCATAATTAATACCAGCATTACTAATACACCCTATTCAGCACTATTCTTATGCACCCTACCAAATGACTCCATAATGTTTCTATAAAGATGGCCAAGCAGCGTACGGGTTCCGTAAGCTTAACTCATTTGTCTTTTCTTTCTTTCTTTCCCTATATAAATATGTTAATCAAAATAAAGCTTTTTTCAAACTTCTTAATTTGACTAGACATGAAATTTAAGAATATAAAAGAAAATTTTGAATTTTATGATATTGAACTAACCGTGTGTATAACATACCAAAAATTTCATTTGAATCTTGTAATCTCAACGTGATGACCCGACATGTCATCTTACGATTTAAAATCAAATTCTGGGTTCCGAGGCCTTTAAAACATCATTTTATCCCTTCTCGATTTGCGTGCACAGTAGGGGCGTGTTTCCGGAAAGCTTTTGTGTTGAAAGTTGATAAAAATAGGGATTTTTGATTAAAAATATCATTTGAGTTGGCTTCAGTCAACATTTTTGGTAAACAGATCCGGATTCGTATTTGAACAATCCCAATGAGTTCGTATCAAAATATGGGATACGGGCGTATGTCCAAAATCGGAATCGGAGGTCCCTAGCTCGAGTTATGAATTTTTGATGAAAATTGTAAGTCTCAAAATTTAATGGTTTTTAAAAATTGTTAATGTTTGATCTTGTTGGTATTGGGTCCGTATTTTGACTCCGGAGCCCGATACAGGTTCATTAATATTTAAGACAAATCTATGAAATTTGGTGAGAAACGGAATTGGTTTGACGTGATTCAGACGTCCGGTTGTGAAAATAGAAATTTCAAAGTGTTCTTGAGAATTTCATTTGATTTGATGCTAAATTCGTGGTTTTAAGTATTATTTTGGTGATTTGATTGCACAAGCAAGTTCGTATGATGTTTTAAGACTTGTGTGCATGTTTGGTTTGGAGCCCCGAGGGCTTGGGTGAGTTTCGGATAGGCTACAGAGTGGAATTGGACTTAGGCATTGCTGATATCTGCAATTTTTGGGAATTGGCATTTGATTTCGCATTTGCGATATTAGAGTTTGCATTTGCGAGCTACTCATCGCAAATGCGAAGAGAAGCTGGGCCATACAGTCTTCGCAATTGTGAAGAATTCTTCGCATTTGCAAAGTAAAGCTGGGAGGGGCAGTGATCGCAATTGCGATCATTTTGTCTCATTTGCGAAGATTCAAATTCGCAATTGCGAAGCTCAGGTCGCAAATGCGACATTTGCAACTGATGAAAATGGACTTAGACAGGATTTTCATCCATTGTTCAAAAAATCAAAACTTAAAACACAAAAGGCGTTTTTTCAAAGACTTTTTCTTCCCAAAATAATAGGTAAGTGATTCTAAACTAATTTCTTTCAATCTTTCACTTTATTTTACAAGGTTTCAACCTAGAATCTAAGGTTTCATGGTGGAATTTAGGTAGAAACTAGGGATTTGATAAATTGGGGATTTAGACCTCAAATAGAGGTCGGATTCCAAAACCAATTGCATATCCGGGCTCGGGGTGAATGGATAATCGGGTTTTGGTTCGAATTTCGGGCTTGGACCAATGTTGACTTTTTTAATAATGGCTTAAATTGAATTCTTATCGATTGTGGGTGATTCCTAAGGTTTATTTTGAAATGTTTGGTTGGTAATTTGCTAGATATTGTTGGTTCGGAGACGTGTTTGAAATGCAAAGCTGTGATTGAGCTTTGAGTGGCCTTGGAGCGAGGTAAGTGTTGTGTCTAACCATGACTTGAGAGAATTAGGAACCCTCAGACTTTGTGTTATGTGAATTCCATGTGAGTGGCATATATGCAAGGTGACGAGTGTTTATATGCCGCTAAATTATCTATTTTCCCTGATTTACTTCTTTACCTTCACTGTTTCCTTCCCCGTCTTAATTGCTATATGCTCTAGATGCTTTCCATGCTTAACTGCTACTTGTTAATTAATATCTTCTTCTGTTAACTATGTTACCTCACTTCATAGTTCCCCCAATCCCAGCTATTTGCTTAATTTGACTTGTATGTACCTTTTAACAGTGAATTGCTGGTTTGGTCTAGCGGTGCATTGTTATTTGTGAAGATTCTATATTGAACAAGGTTCCTTTTCTTGGTTCGGTTTGGTATTTATTTATCGTAAAGGCCTTGTGATTTAGCCTATTGATTTGATTGTGTACATTGGCTGTTTGGTATTGATTTGGTGGGATCGGGCTGCACACTGCAACATGTGTAATAAGGGAGGATTGATATGGTGGAATAAGGGTGAATATGTATATACGATGGGATCGGTTTGCACGCCGTAACAAGTGAAATACGGGTGGATTGATATGGTAAAATAAGGGTGAATTATGATATTAATATTGATATATGGTGGGATCGGGTTGCATGCCGTAACATATATATATATATATATATATATGTATATAATTTATTGTTATTGATATTGGTGCTAGTGGAATAAAGGAGGATTATGTAATGTTTGGTAGGATAGGGTTGCGCGACGCAACAACCTATGTGTTTCATTTTCTTGAGTTGCGTTGTCTTTCGGTACTTCTATTTGAGCTGGTAGAGATTAGTAATTTTAGACGACACTGATTTATTTTTGAGGCTGTGGTTGTCATTTTCTATTATTTATTTAATTCTATAATATTTCAATTATTCTGTCATTATTATAGAGTGCGTACAGGTTCTAGCGTAGGTGACCTGCCTTAGCCTCGTCACTACTTCATCGAGGTTAGGCTCGATATTTACCAGTACCTGGGGTCGGTTGTACTGATATTATACTCTACACACTGTGTAGATTTTGGGAACAGTCCCAGCAATGGCTACTAGAGAGCTCGAATCGGATATTCGCGGAGACTTAAGGTACGACTCTTCAACGCCCGCAACTCCTGGAGTCTCCATCCTCTATTTATTTAGCCGTGAACTTTCATTCAAACAACTTGTTATTTACTTCAGACCCTTATGCATATTATTCTAGTAGTTCGTACACTCGTGACACCAGGTTTAGGGAAATTGTAATAGATATTTGGCTAGTTCAACTTCCGCATTGTTACTTTAAATTTATTCAATTATCTAAGTTCCTCTTTATTATCTGTTTTAAGCTGTTAAAAGGAGTAGATTGTTTTAACGTTGGCTTACCTAGCAAGTGAAATGTTAGGTGCCATCACGGTCTCGATGGTGGGAATTCTGGATCGTGACAAGTTGGTATCAAAGCACTAGGTTACATAGGTCTCACGAGTCATGAGCAAACTTAGTAGAGTCTGGAGGATCGGTACGGAGATGTTTGTACTTATCTTCTGGAGGCTAGGAGTTAGGAATAGTTTCACTTCTATTATTCTCTGTCGAACGATTTTATTCTATCATTGCTGATTGAACTCTTCTATCTTGTTCTCTCGCAGATGGTGAGAATGCATACCACATCTTCAGTTGAGTGGCAGCCAGAGCCCCTAGTAGCAGCTCCTACGAGGGGAAGGGATCGAGGCCGAGGTCATGCCAGAGGTCGAGGTAGGGGCAGAGCTCAACCCCGATTTCGAGCAGCAGCACCAGTGATGGACCCTTAGATGGAGTTTGATGAGGAGGTTCTTGCCCAGACTGTGCTTGCCGGACCAGCTCAGGTCCCAGAGGGGTTCATCGCCACCCCAGTGCTTCAGGATGCTTTGGTCCATCTAGTGGGCCTTATGGAGAGTGTTGCTCAAACCGGTACATTTCGTGTGGCACCAGCCGTCTCTTAGGTTGGGGGAGGAGTCCAGACTCCTGCTACTCACACTTTGGAGAAGATGGCTCCCAGTTTCACACTCCAGCAGCCCAGCCAGTGGGGGCAGTTCCGCTGGGTGTTGCAGCACAGACCGGTGATGGATTATCTATGTCTTCTGAGGCTTTGTGGAGGTTGGATAGGTTTACCAAGCTTTTCCCAGTTCACTTTAGCTATGCATCTTCAGAGGATCCCCAAGACTATTTGGACAGCTGTAATGAGGTGTTACAGAACTTAGGGATAGTTGAGACCAATGGGGTCGACTTTGCTGCATTTCATTTGTCGGGTTCTACCAAGAAATGGTGGAGGGATTATATGCTGACCAGACCAGCTGGGTCGCTTGCTCTTACTTGGGACCAGTTCTCTAAGTTATTTCTTGAGAAGTTCCTTCCTATCACTCAGAGAGAAGACTATTAGAGGCAGTTTGAGCATTTGCAGTAGGGTTCTATGACTATCACTTAGTACGAGACTCGATTTACGGATCTGGACCGTCATGATATTCTTCTGCTTCCTACTGAGAGAGAGAGAGAGAGAGAAAGGGAGAGGGGCGAGGAGGTTTATTGAGGGACTTAATCAGCCTATCAGATTGTAGATGGCTAAGGAGACTAGGAGCGAGATTCTTTTCAAACGACAGCCAATGCCGTCAGGCGAGTTGAGATGGTACTAGGTTAAGGGAGTGGTCAGGGATCTGACAGGAGACCTCATCATTCAGGTGGTTTTAGTGGTGCCTCGTCTGGAGGTAGTGGTACTATTGGTAGAGTCCATCCTCCTAGGCCATATCATTCAGCGCTTCAGACACCTATAGTTTTTCAGGGAGTCGTGGTCATTATGTGCCTCATTCTGGATAGACAGCCTATAGTGCACCGCCAACTCCTATCAGTGCACCTCCTATTCAGAGTTATTACCATGGTCAGCCATCCCATTTGGGTCAGTCTCAGTTTTAACAGCCATAATACCAGAATGGATGTTTTGAGTGTGGTGGTTATGGGCATATTAGTAGGACTTGTCCGAATTGTTGGGAGGCATGCCACAATAGAGTTCTCGTGTCATGATTCCGGTACCTGTTGCATCATCGCCCGCTCATCCAGCAGAGGTAGAGGTCAGGCCGCTAGAGGTGGAGGCCAGGCTGCTAGAAGTGGAGGCCAGCCAACAAGAGGACTTCCTAGAGACATGGTTCAGAGCGGTGGCCCCCATCCCTGATGTTATGCTTTTCCCGCTAGGCCGGAGGCTGAGCCATCTGACGTTGTTATCACAGGTACAGTTTCAGATTGCAGTAGAGATGTCTCAGTTCTATTTGATCCGGGTTCTACATATTCATATGTGTCTTCCTATTTTGCTTCACATTTTGTTGTGCCTCGTGATTCTTTGAGTGCTCCTGTATATGTGTTCACCTCTGTAGGAGATTTTATTGTAGTAGATCGTGTCTATTGTTCGTGTGTGGTTACTATTGGAGGTCTTGAGACTAGTGTAGATCTTCTACTTCTCGATATGGTTGATTTTGATATCATTTTGGGCATGGATTGGTTGCCACCTTATCACGCTATATTGGATTGTCACACCAAGACGGTGACTTTATCCTTGCCGGGGTTGCCTCGATTAGAGTGAAGGGGGACCCTTGGACATTCTACCTGTAGGATTATCTCTTATATAAAGGCTCGACATATGGCCGAGAAGAGGTGTCTAGCTTATTTGGGTTATGTTCGTGATTCTAGTGCGGATGTTACTTTTATTGATTTTGTGCCTATTATTCGTGAGATTCCTATGGTGTTTCTTGCAGATCTGCCGGGGATGCCACTCGACAGAGATATTGACTTCTATATTGATTTGGCTCCGGGAACTCAGCCTATTTCTATTCCGCCATACCATATTGCCCCGCCAGAGTTGAAAGAACTGAAGGAGCAGTTGCAAGACTTGCTTGATAAGGGCTTTATTAGACTTAGTGTCTCTACATGGGGTGCGCCTGTGTTGCTTGTGAAGAAGAAGGATGGGTCGATGAAGATGTGCATAGATTATCGACAGTTGAACAAAGTCATTATCAAGAACAAGTATCCATGCCGAGGATTGATGGCTTATTTGATCAGCTTCAGGGTGCCAAAGTGTTTTTAAAGATTAATTTGAGGTCTAGCTACCATCAGTTGAGAATTAGGGCATCCGATGTCCCTAAGACAGCTTTTCAGACTCGGTATAGGCATTATGAGTTTCTAGTGATGTCATTTGGGCTAACAAATGCCCCAGCAACATTTACGAATTTGATGAACCGAGTGGTCAAACCCTATCTGGATTCCTTTGTGATTGTTTTTATTGATAATATCTTGATCTACTCCCGCAGTCGAGAGGAGCATGAGCAACATCTTTGGATCATTCTTCAGACTTTGAGAGACAGCAGTTATATGCTAAGTTTTCAAAATATGATTTTTGGTTGAGTTCAGTTACTTTCTTGGGTCATAGTGTATTAGTAGAGGGTATTCTGGTGGATCCTAAGAAGATTGAGGTAGTCAAAGACTGGCCTAGACCCACATCAGCTATAGAGATCTGGAGTTTCTTAGGATTGGAAGGTTATTACCGTTAGTTTGTGGAGGGTTTCTCATCTATAACAGCCCCGTTGACTAGGTTGACCCAGAAGGGTGCCCCATTAAGATAGTCGGGCGAGTGTGAGGTGAGCTTTTAGAAACTCAAGACTGCTTTGATTACGACGCTAGTGTTGGTGTTGCCCACAGGATCAGGGCCTTATACAGTATATTGTGATTCATCTTGTATTGGGCTTGGTACGGTATTGATGTAGGGTGGCAGGGTTTTTGCATATGCTTCACGGCAGCTGAAGGTTCACAAGAAGAATTACCCTGTTCACGACTTAAAGTTGGCAGCCATTGTTCATGCGCTGAATATTTAGAGGCACTATCTTTATGGTGTGTCGTATGAGGTGTTAACAGATCATCAGAGTTTGCAGTATTTGTTTTAGAAAAAGGAGATCAATTTGAGGTAGAGGGGATGGATAGAGCTATTAAAAGGCTATGATATCACCATCTTGTATCATACCGGGAAGGCTAATATGGTGGCCGATGCTTTGAGTAGGAAGTCAGCTAGTATGGGCAGCCTTGCGTACGTTCTAGTAGGTGAGAGACTGCTTGCATTAGATGTTCAGACTTTCAGTTCATGAGGTTGGATGTTTCTGAGCCCAATCGTGTTCTAGCTTGTACGGTCACTCGGTCTTCATTGTTTGAGTGCATCAGGGAGTGGCAGTATGATGACCCTTATTTGCTTGTCCTTAGGGACACAATGCGACATAAAGATGCCAGGCAGGTTACGATTGGAGATGATGGAGTTTTGAGTATGCAGGGTCGTTTTTGTGTGCCTAATGTGGATGGACTTCGTGAGTTGATTCTAGAGGAGGCCCACAGTTCTCGATATTCTATTTATCCAGGCGCCACCAATATGTATCATCTTGCGGCAACATTATTGGTGGAGGAGAATAAAGAAAGATATAGTGGCATATATGGCTCAGTGTCTAAATTGCCAGCAAGTAAAGTACGAGCATCAGAGACCTGGTGGTTTGCTTTAGAAGATAGAGATTCCTAAGTGGAAGTGGGAGCGTATCACTATGGATTTCATTGTTGGACTCCCACGGACTCAGAGGAAGTTCGATGCAGTTTGGGTTATTGTGGATAGACTGACCAAGTCAGCGTATTTCATTCCTGTTGTCACTACCCAAACCGATGGGCCGCGATGGGCACCCGGTACCTTACTCAATCGAGTACAAACATAACATATCTTTCATATCATTCTGTCATAGATAAATGAACCGGAGTAAAACATGAGGAAATACAAACTTATACATATGAAGTACGGGCCTATAAGGCCAGTATGATTTTTTTTGAATACTTGAAACATAGGCCGACAAGGACATACAAGTATCCGTATACCTGACATCTGCCTATAAGCAATACATAATATCATAAAGGTCGGGACAGGGTTCCGCCATACTAATCAATACATGTACTAATCATACTGACCAAAGAAGCAACTCCGGAGCAAATGGAGTGCACCAACACCTTCCCTGAGCTGATAGCCTACTTAGAGGACTCTCGACCTGTCTATCAGGACCTGCGAGCATGAAACGCAGTGTCCCCAAGAAAAAGGGACGTCTGTACTAATAATGTACCGAGTATGTAAGGAATGAAAATCAGTAACAAGTAGACATGAGAGAAACATAGAGTAAAAGACTCAATAAGTATATCTGAATAACTATGTGAATCATTTAGTATTATAATATCGTGCATATGCATATAAATGTCATACCATGCATGGGTATATGCGTTCAAAATATCATCAAGCCTCTGAGGGCATCCCATCATATCATCTCGGCTACTGTGGGAAAATCATCAACGTATACCAGCTGATCAGGTGGTGGTGCGTATATAATGCCATAACCTTTTTCCATATCCCATATACATATATACACGTATATAACGCCATCTAGTCATGGGTCAATGTAAATGAATGCAATACATGAAAAGTACGTCAATAAAATCTTTCAGAATGTCATAAGACCATTATGCCTTGAGTAGTATCATGAAGTAAACTCTTTTTTTTCAACTTATATATTTTTCTGAGACCCATGAACAGATGATAGAATAATATGACACATGGGGAATCAAGAACATAAACATCTCTAATATTTCTATGAATAGAGTCATGTATGGAAATTGTGCATTTGCACGTTTCGTTTGTGTCGTATGGATCATGCCAAAAGGATAGAAGGTATAGCCTTAACATACCTACGCCGATTCTCTTGACAATCCCTCTAACATACGTCACTTGCAACAACACATAACAACGGATCGAAGTAGGGAACCTCTTTGCCGTGACCACTAGTAAGATAACAATCACCTTATTAATTATTGCATATATGAGATGTACATTTGAACCTTATAAAATAGTGAAAGATAATCATAAATGGTCATGCCATATCTAACTTCGTATTTTATTCTCACTGTTTCCATCGCATGAAAGCAGTCATACTCTCGACATGAATATATTTTGTCATGTGGATTGACTTTTGCATCTTTGTCTCGTCCCAGGACACTAAACTCATTAAGTTGTCCGTTTAAGTCATAGACTAACAAGTAATTTCCTTTATCCATATTTGTTTTTCACGATAGCCCCTTCCATAAGCTCTTTTCTCTTGAATTGTGTCTAATAATCTCTTTATCTTGGAGATTTATGGGCCCCGCACTTTGTAGATGAGTTGGCCAACTATTATTCTAAATGTGCCAACTATATGTGGACTTTAAGAGTCACATTTTTGTGACTTTGTTGGCTTTGATGTGCAGCCACGTTGGTGGATGCAATTCTTATCCAATATATCCCTAATTATTTAGGTAATGTCCCATTACCCGGCAATTAACCAATTACCCGTATAATTAAAAATTATCTCAACTTACTTAAAATACTATTCGCTTTTAACATACCTTGTACACCTTACTATCATGGTCATGTAGTACCTTGTATGGCACTTGTCCATAAATATCGGGTATTAACGCTCGACCCGTATTTTATCCCAATATGCCAAACCTGGATGAAAAATTCATCTTCTTTGACTTGCTTCCCCTCTCACCTTCACGAATTTATTCATCATTTGTTTAAAATAGTATAATCCTTATAATCTCCAAATAATCTTTTTCTTGGACTAATGTCAATTACTTTATGACAAATTCAACGTACAATACTAGAGAGTGCAACATCGTCGTAATTTAATATTGCGAGGCGTAATATCATCATAATATAATACTGCACAATGTAATATTGACGTAATATTACGGGGCATAACATCATTTCCCCCTTTGGAAAATTCATTTTTGAATGTTGACTGATGCTATTATCATTCTCATAACCCCTTTCCATCTAGGCGACCGTTCTGTAAATGAATCCCAAAGGCCAGGGCATTCCCCCCTTTAAGCCTCCTTCTCACACCACAACTTATATTCGGAATCCTTCTTATCTCGTAACTGTTGCTACCTTCTATCATGCAGCCTTTACGACTCTAATTTTGTATGTGCGCCTGACTCTTTTCTTATCTTCTAGCTTTTAGCCAATCTCTAGGATTCACTTTGTGAACATATACAAAATTATGCCAAGTTGTCCCTCAAGCGTCATTAGCTTTACTACATCTAAATAGGATATACTATACCAAAATTCTTACTTCAATTTATCGTTACTGAGGTCTGCTATCAAACTCCAGGTTACTCTCGTTGCTTATTCTATATGTATAAATCTAAGTCCTTTAATGTTTCTTCATTGTTGTTCATCTTAAGAATGATGGCCTAATCTCACCCCATACTTTGTATATTTTATCCATCCATTGTTGATTCACCTCAATATTGATCTACAATGTACCACTGATAACTTGAAACCTCTTACATAATTACTAGAGCTCACGTTTCATATAAGAATATTAGAAGTGATTTTCCCGATCCACTTGGGGTGATACTGTACTTCCATAACTGTATTTCATAGCTTTCTAATGTGATTTACCCTACGTGGGTATTTTAATCCTGTACAATTCATGAAATCCCCCCTTGTTTTTCCTTAAATCATTACTCAATCGAAGGCCCAAACACCATCCTTCATCTATCATAATTATACCCTTATTCTACCGCCAGGGCAATATTCCATCTCTTTTAAATGCTATTAGTCTCAGACTGCTTTGAGGACTTATCCATTCTCGGCACCTTCTCACTCTCCCTTTCTTATCCTTCCTCTTGTCTTCCCAAAACTTTGTCGCTTTGCCATACTTTAGCTTGCGACCTACTCATATCTATTTATATAATTCGTAACCTTCCTTCAAATTGCTTGCAACATATATTTCCTTATATTATTCTGGAACATCAAGCGAGACATCACATCATTTATGTCTCTTCTTTATTCTCTTGACTAGGCCAGTCGATACCTAGAAATCATAGGCTGGAAGGTATGCCACTGGCGACGCCGCTATCATTCCTGGATATTGAATTCCCGCACTTTTAGCCTTCTATCCTAAGTAAGGACTATTCACAACCTTCTGTATTTGAGTATCTCGTACGTTATCCACCTTTACCCTAATTATCTTAAAGTTTTACGTCATATCTTCTATCGCACCTCCTATTTACCGCGCCCGCGGGGCGCGTGGGGAGTTTTCTCCAGTTGAAGGACAATCGAAACAGGATTTATTTAATTATTTCAGAGTCGCCACCTGGGAATTTTAAGGCGTCCCAAGTCACCAATTTTTTAATCCCTGAATCGAGGAGAATATGACTCTGTTTATTATTCTGCGAACCAGAAATCCTGAGTAAGGAATTCTGTTAATCCGGAAGAAGGTGTTAGGCATTTCCGAATTCCGTGGTTCTAGCACGATCGCTTAACTGTTTTTATTATTGGCTTAATCATCTTGATTTTATTAAATACATTGATGTTACATGATTTTTACTACCGCTTATACTTACTGTGATTGAGGACCCTTCTTTGAATCGAATTACGCGTACGTATATTCGTGTTATAATTTTTTTTTAAAAATGCGGAATTGTGTCACACGTACGTGTACACGATAACTTTTGGTAATATATTTATTAAACAATCATTTTTCGAAATTGTGTTGAATCAAGAATATTTGTTTTTCTTGAATAGTGAACTGTACATCTCGGGTTTTTATGAAATTGATTTAACGCCTTTGAAAAAAAATCCTTTTATTAAATATTCGCTCGAAGTTGTGCGTACGCATAATCCGAATTTTTGCTTTTAAAAATATAATCAGGGTACGCGAACGTATCCCTAATTGCGTAAAATATTTGTAATGATATTAGGGATTTTTCCACAAATTGTTTATTATATTATGAGAAATCTTCATTTAAGATATCCCTTAATTCTTGAAAAAGAATTCACAATTTATTGAATGTTGCCCATTGATTATAATTTCCGCATATAACATGTTCATCCAAGACTATTCAAATTCAAAATAAAGAATAAGGATATGATTAATACTATTCTTCACAAATACAACATATATACATATATCGAAGAATGAGGGACATATGAAACTCACAAGATAATTTATGAATGGAAGAAGTATTTTTGGACAATTTTTATTTATTTCTTATTTAGTGCAAATTCTATTTCTACTTACCATTGATATAAGTATTGCAATTTATGCTTGTACACCTCATTTTATTCTCATATATTTGCTTTTAATCTAATTGGCCTAACTATTTGGTTAATTTATTTATGAGGGCGAATAGGCATCAAATTGATAAGAAAAGAATTATACAAATTGGTTGACAATATTGCCTTACATGCAACGTATTTGTAAGTCTTGAAACATTCGTAGCACTTTAACATCATAATGAGGCATAACAACTCAACTCACTATCCACTAATGGTTCTATAAATACCTGTTATCATACCACATAAGAACGTACAACTTATATCATTCCATCCATAACTAAATCAAGTATAAGAATAAACTAGCAATATAGTTTTGATATTTTCATTCCATTCTAACAACGCCATAAGGCCTAGTAAATAGCCAATCTTTATGTCATGTTTCTTGCCTTGACAGTTCAAATATGATTAAACTAATGAGATGAAGGACTAGCATTATTACAAAGCTTTATACGAACTTTCAAAGTAAGACAATTAGCTCATAGCTATCAAATTGAATTCACTACTAATTAACTAACATGAAACGAAAGCTGAAATTTTTAACTAAAGAACTCAAATGAATAGAAGACAATATTACATTTCAAACTTTATTTATTTGTCATGTTGAATCTCTTTTTCCAACATAGAATTTAAGAGATATGTACCTGAAAATGAAGGTAGAAGGAGTGAATTTCAGCAGTAGCAGCAGTAACAAAAATCAGCAGAACAGCCAAATAATTCAACAGATTTGGGCAACAAACAGGATCCGGGGAACCCAGATGAACAATGACGATACTTTTGGGAAGTTTCAGATTTTTAACTGAACAACGATATTGAACAAATCCGGACAGATTTAATGAAGAGAATGATATTTCTGATTCTGAGACTTGGAACAAAACAGACTAAAAAATTTCAATTTTTAAACACAGAATCAACTTCAATACTAACTTCCGATGTAGAATTCTGTTTTAATGTTTCTGTTTTCCTTTCTTTCTATCTTCCTTTTCAGATTTCTGTTTCTGCTTGATTTTCCTCTTTCAATCTCCTAAAATCTGCCTTAAGCTCTATCTCTCTGTCTCAAAACTTATTTCTCTCTCTCAATTCTCTCTTATTATGAAACTGATCTAAATTCTGAAAAAACTCTCCTAAAAACTGCCTTTTAAAGTCTGTCCAGCTCCTGTATTTATACAGGGCTGTTCCTATCTTTTTAAGTGCTTCTTGGACCTTCTTCTCCTTTAAAAATCAGAAAGTTTTTCCGTTAAAACTACTTTTGAATATTTTAAAACTAAGTGCTATTTATCCTGTTTTTCAGCAGCCCCATTATCCCTTGTTCCCCTTTATTACTTAAATTATAGCCATTACATTCCATTATCAGCCCACTATTATATCATATTATCCTTACTGTTTTATCCCAGAAATATCCCAGAAATCTTACTGTAATTACTGCCTTTAAACTAAAATTCAGAATCTGTTACAAAACAGATTTCAAAATCTGTCCAGGCTTGATTATCCTTCTGATTTTAACAGCTAGAACCAATTCTAAACAACTTCCTAACACAGTTGTATCTATGCAACATTTGTAAACTTGAATTCAAACTTAACATCTCAACAACATCACACAGAATTTAACAGAACAATTCAAACTAAATTTGAAATATGTATGAATGCAGGGGCATTGTCAGTATACTGACACTGCCTGAAACCAACTGCTCAGAAATTAATACACAAATGTTTGATAAACTTTCTGACTTATTAAACAAGAACCAACTAATTAGCAAGGACTAACTAACTGATTACAACAACATGATAATAGTCAATCAAAACAGGTGAGCAGGTTATTACAATGTATTATCATAAACGGGGATTCATAATGTAACTAATCGACGAACTTAATCGAGTCGATTACACACATTGTAAACAAACATAACCAACAGAAACATTTCACTTTAGGAATCAAGTAGACGGGTAGGGAACAGTATAACAAAATTAATCAAAACAAAAATATGAAAAATCCACAAGTTATTAAACAAACGAAAATACATACAGAATATCACAAACAGAAATAGAAAAGTACCTCTGAATTTTAATCAAACTCGAACTCAACTCGGCTTTGGATTTTTGTTTGAAATCAAACAGACCTTAGTCGAAGTATTTTCCACTGAAAATACTTCGATTAAGGTCGATTAAACCTCAATCTTTACTCAATCTGAACGGAATCCGAAAGTTTGATATTTTTAGGGTTCTTGAAAATTCGATTTGGGATTTAACCATTTCTGGTCAGATTCGAGGAGAACCAAACATGATACAAGGGTGAGGGTAACCTAGGGGTCATTTGGTGTCAGCTTAAAACAAATCTGAGTTTGTTCTTGTTTGGTCCGAATCTTCAAAAGAAGATTCGAGAAGCTCGGAACTGATTCGAGCAAAACAAACAACAGATCCATACTCAGGATGACTAGGGGAAGCTATGGTGTCGATTTGGGACTGTTAGGTTTAGATCAGGTTTTCAGGCCAACCTTCGATTTAAGATTCGAAGGGTTGGGGCCTGATTTGAAGGAATCTAAGGGCATATTCGTGTAGAGGATGTTCAGGGGATCTTAGGGTGTTATTTTGGTGACCGGCGGCGTTGATGCCGCCGGGTTTCAGACGGTGGAATCCTAGGGCGGCTAGGGTTAGGAATGAGGGTTTGGGGGACGATGATGAATAGTGTAGGAGGGGGGGGGGATGTTTAGTTAGGGGCCGGGGTAAAGGCTTGGACCTTATATAGGGGTGGGGTGGATTGATATCGTCCGTTGGATTAGGTAGGATGGACGGCTAAGATCTATTCACTTAACCAAACGATGTCGTTTGATTTAAGTTAGGGGGACGGGTTGAACCGGGGCATTGGGTCGGGTAAGGATTATGGGTTAGGGTGATGAAATCTCATCCGTTGGTTGGATTTGATCCAACGGCCCTTGATGAAGGATGATGAAACGTCGTCGTTTGACGTAGCTGAATTGGACCGGACAGGCTTGTTTGGATTGGGCTTTGGAGGATTTAAAATTGTTTGGGCCTGATTTTTTTTTTGTTTTAAGATTTTTGGCCCAGAAACGTTTTACCCACTTAATTTCCACTTCTTTTAATTTCCTAATGAAATTCCCAATTATTAAATTCCTAATTAAAATAATAAAACAAAATTACCATTATAAAGATAAATTACCTATTAATATACAGACAAAACATTAATCACACAGTGAAATATTAAAACTAGAACAGACACATATTTTTGTGATTTTATTATTTATCTTTCAAATATATAATTAAATCCTATATGCATGCAACATGTATTTTATTTTAATTTTCCTTTTATTAAGACATAGTAAACATTTACGGACATAACCCAAATATTTAACACCACGCAAATTCAAAAATTACACAGTAAAAGAAATTTATTTTATTTTTTGATTTATTTTGGAGTAGTTTTCGTAAGGCAAAAATCACGTGCTCACAGCTGCCCCTCTTTGTGCGGAAACTCGAAGAGTTTTCGTGCAAAGATAAAGTGAGCGGATACGAGCGATTTTTGCCCGTTCGAATACTCCGTGGGAAGCATTTTTGAAAGATTTGACCGAACCTCTACTTCAAAGGTTTCCTACATATCCTTGGCTATAAAGGAATCAGGTCAATGTAGTTCGGGAATTTTGGGTAGCTGGGACTACCGTGGGACTGTGATGTTACTGCTGTTTCGTTCTGTTTTTACTGCTTGCTGACCTCCTTATTACACCTTACTTTAAAGGAAATACAAAAATTAAACTAGATTATGGTACAGGAATTATAAAAATCTTATCTAGATCATGCCCTTGCGTTTCTTGTTGTCTTGATATCTTGGTGACTCTTGGGAATTTGGCTTATTCCGTATTCCTTTTCACTGTGTCCCGTATTTTCTTTTGGGACTCTTGTTGTTTCTTGCTGGGGATTCTGTTGGACTCCTCTGCTTTATTGATTCTAAGTGTGCTCCTTTTTCATATGAGCGGGCTTTTGATTTCAACATTTCGATTTCATTCCTTCGTTCTTCAGGTGGGTGCCTTGACTGCTTCTTTTCTTTCTTCATCCTCATTCTCCAGGTGGACGCCTGACTTCTTCAATTCTTCATCCTCATTCTCTAGGTGGACGCCTGACTTCTTTAATTCTCATCCTCATTCTCCAGGTGGACGCCTGACTTCTTTAATTTCTTTATCCTCATTCTCCAGGTGGACGCCTGACTTCTTTAACTTCTTTATCCTCATTCTTCAGGTGGACGCCTGACTTCTTTAATTCTTCATCCTTATTCTCCAGGTGGACGCCTGACTTCTTTAACTTCTTTATCCTCATTCTTCAGGTGGACGCCTGACTTCTTTAATTCTTCATCCTCATTCTCCAGGTGGACGCCTGACTTCTTTAACTTCTTTATCCTCATTCTTCAGGTGGACGCCTGACTTCTTTAATTCTTCATCCTCATTCTCCAGGTGGACGCCTGACTTCTTTAACTTCTTTATCCTCATTCTTCAGGTGGACGCCTGACTTCTTTAATTCTTCATCCTCATTCTCCAGGTGGACGCCTGACTTCTTTAATTCTCATCCTCATTCTCCAGGTGGACGCCTGACTTCTTTAATTTCTTTATCCTCATTCTCCAGGTGGACGCCTGACTTCTTCAATTCTCATCCTCATTCTCCAGGTGGACGCCTGACTTCTTTAATTCTTTATCCTCATTCTCCAGGTGGACGCCTGACTTCTTCTTTTCTCATCCTCATTCTCCAGGTGGACGCCTGACTTCTTTAATTCCTTCATCCTCATTCTCCAGGTGGACGCCTGACTTCTTTTTAACTTTTTCATCCTCATTCTCCAGGTGGACGCCTGACTTCTTTAATTCTTATCCTCGTTCTCCAGGTGGACGCCTGACTTCTTCTTCATCCTCATTCTCCAGGTGGATGCCTGACTTCTTTAATTTTCTTTATCCTCATTCTCCAGGTGGACGCCTGACTTCTTCTTTTCTCATCCTCATTCTCCAGGTGGACGCCTGACTTCTTTAATTCCTTCATCCTCATTCTCCAGGTGGACGCCTGACTTCTTTAATTCTTATCCTCGTTCTCCAGGTGGACGCCTGACTTCTTTAATTCCTTCATCCTCATTCTCGAGGTGGACGCCTGACTTGTTTTTAACTTTTTCTTCATTCTCCAGGTGGACGCCTGACTTCTTCTTTTCTCATCCTCATTCTCCAGGTGGACGCCTGACTTCTTCAATTCTCATCCTCATTCTCCAGGTGGACGCCTGACTTCTTTAATTTCTTTATCCTCATTCTCCAGGTGGACGCCTGACTTCTTCTTTTCTCATCCTCATTCTCCAGGTGGACGCCTGACTTCTTTAATTCCTTATCCTCATTCTCCAGGTGGACGCATGACTTCTTTAATTCATCCTCGTTCTCCAGGTGGACGCCTGACTTCTTTAATTCCTTCATCCTCATTCTCCAGGTGGACGCCTGACTTCTTTTTAACTTTTTCATCCTCATTCTCCAGGTGGACGCCTGACTTCTTTAATTCTTCAGCAGGTATTTCCTGACACAAATATTGTATTTGCCCCTGTTTTAAATCAAAGAAAAATTCGTTAGTTTAAAGCAGGGTGGTTGACTGGGGTATTCTTGCCGATGGTGATACTTCTCTTCGTTTCTCTTTGTTGCCTTGGAATGGTTGAAAAGACTGTTTTGTCCTTGTAATTGATCCTTGACTATAAGATTCCCCTCTGTATGTTTTCCTTCGAACCCTTTTAACTGTAATCATATGTCCCTTCTGACTTTGCTGATCCACTTTTGATTTCACCTTTCTTACACCTATATCTTTTATCTCCCACTTTTCGTGGCCGTATTTTGCATCATGTAACCTTAAATCTTGGTAGTATACCTTGACATTCCTTCTTATTTGTTTGGAATAAAACTTATCTCAAAGCTTTTTTAGAAAAGTAAGATTTATTAGTGGCGAAACACGCTGATTTCGACAATTATAGAATGAAAAGAAAAATCCAAGTTTGGATGACTGTTGGAGAAAGAATAAAAACTTATCTGATTGGAGTTACTGGCACCAATGATCAGGGTATGCATTTCGGATTAATCAACCCAGTCTTTTAATCAATCTCCTTTCAATTGTCTCATTTTTGTTTTTGCCAAAATTTCCATAACCCAACTTCATTTTTCATTTCACAGACCTGTTGGACTTGCAATGTCTTAAAGAGTTTTCACTGATAAACTTTCCTCATTTGTTCATTTTTTCACTTCCTTTTCGCCTTATGGTGCCTACGAAGGTTTTCACCAATAAGACTCTCTCATTTTACTTTTCTCTCAACTTCCGTCGCCTTATGGTGCCCGTGTGGGTTTTCACCTATAAGACTCTCTCGTTTTTACTTTCTTTTCTTGTTTGTACCAGAGTATTATGAACCATCTTCATTTGCTTGTCTCAGCATTTTTCTAAGATTGGTCGAAAGGTCTTTCTGGTATGGGGTTAGAAATGGAAAAGCTAAACAATTTTGGTATGTGTTTAAAATTACAACTCTTGGAATCTTTTTCTTATTCCCAATACAATTCTTGCCCCAGTTCTTTGATTGGGGTCGCTTGATGTTTCTTTTTGTGCACATTTTATGTATATTGTGCACCCTATGACCGAGCCGTGAAGCGCCTACGTATCCTTCTTTGAGGAATCAGGTCAAACGTAGTTCACCAAATAGTGATGTTTTTTTTTTCAATTCATTATTATTTTTTATTTCATACTTGATTTTCATTGATTCCAAGAGAGGGTATGAAAGAAACAAGTATGGCTCAAAGGGGAAGCAAAGGGTATAGTGTTTCGGATAGCAGAATAAATTGCCTTTGTCATTCCAATCTTCGAAATAATGCTAAATACAAACATTCAAAAATTCATGCATAATATCTCTTTACCGCGTCAGAATTGATCGCGATGTCTATGCACTTGCCTTCAATGTCTGTTAAGCATAGTGCACCATTCGATAATACTCTGGTCACAATGAATGGTCCTTGCCAATTCGGGGCAAATTTGCCTTTTGCTTCAACCTGATGTGGAAGAATACGTTTCAGCACATGCTGACCTACTTCAAATTTCCGGGGACGTACCTTTTTGTTGTATGCTCTTTCTATTCTTCTTTGATATAATTGACCATGGCATACTGCGGTCAATCGTTTTTCATCAATCAAGTTTAACTGTTCTAGACGGGTTTTGACCCATTCATCATCATCAATCTTTGCTTCGGCGATGATCCGAAGGGAAGGAATCTCAACTTCTGCAGGAATTACTGCTTCAGTGCCATATACCAACAAATAAGGAGTGGCTCCTACTGAAGTGCGAACAGTAGTGCGGTATCCCAATAATGCAAATGGTAATTTTTCATGCCATTGTTTTGAACCTTCTACCATTTTCCGAAGTATCTTCTTTATGTTTTTGTTGGCTGCTTCTACTGCTCCATTCGCCTTGGGCCGATATGGGGTAGAATTACGATGTGTAATCTTAAACTGTTGACATACTTCCTTCATTAAATTGCTGTTAAGATTAGCACCGTTATCTGTGATAATCACCTTCGGGATTCCGAATCGACATATGATATTTGAGTGGACAAAATCGACCACAGCTTTCTTGGTCACTGATTTGAATGTCTTGGCCTCAACCCATTTGGTAAAATAATCAATAGCTACCAGAATGAACTTGTGCCCATTGGATGCTGCCGGCTCAATTGGTCCAATCACATCCATGCCCCAGGCAACGAAGGGCCATGGTGCCGACATTGTGTGCAACTCGGATGGTGGAGAATGAATCAAATCTCCGTGTATTTGGCATTGATGACACTTGCGCACAAAACTGATACAATCTCGCTCCATGGTAAGCCAATAGTAACCAGCTCGGAGGATTTTCTTTGCCAACACATATCCACTCATGTGGGGTCCGCAAACTCCTGAATGTACTTCAGACATGACAGCTGTAGCTTGTCTGGCATCTATGCATCTTAATAATCCAAGATCTGGTGTTCTTTTATACAAAACTCCTCCGCTCAAGAAGAATCCATTTGCTAATCGCCTAATGGTCCTCTTTTGATCTCCTGTGGCTTGTGCGGGATATATCCCCATTCTGATATACTCCTTGATGTCGTGGAACCATGGTTCACCATCAAATTCTTCTTCAACCATATTGCAATAAGCGTGCTGATCGTGGACTTGAATATGTATTGGATCTACATAAGCTTTGTCCGGATGGTGCAACATCGATGCCAGGGTAGCCAATGCATCGGCAACCTCATTATGGATTCTTGGAATATGTTGGAATTCCACTGATTGAAACCGCTGACAAAGATCATGTAGACATTGTCGGTATGGGATGAGCTTCAAGTCTCGGGTTTCCCATTCTCCTTGAATTTGATGTACCAAAAGATCCGAATCTCCCATGACTAAGATTTCTCGGATACCCATGTCTGCGGCTAGCCTTAACCCCAAAATGCAAGCTTCATATTCAGCCATATTATTGGTGCAATAAAATCGCAATTGAGCCGTAACAGGATAGTGATGCCCTGTTTCAGAAATGATTACAGCTCCTATTCCTTTCATGTTAGCGGCTCCATCAAAGAAAAGTTTCCAACCAGGCTTTTCAATTCGCTCTACCTCGTCGATATGCATTGTTTCTTCGTCAGGAAAATAAGTTTTCAACGGCTCATATTCCTTATCGACCGAGTTTTCGGCCAAATGATCGGCCAGCGCTTGAGCCTTCATTGCAGTTCGAGTCACATAGATGATGTCAAATTCTGTGAGCAATATCTGCCACTTTGCAAGTCTTCCCGTTGGCATAGGCTTTTGAAAAATGTATTTCAATGGATCCAACCGAGAAATGAGGTAAGTAGTGTAGGATGACAAATAGTGTTTCAATTTTTGAGCTACCCATGTTAGGGCGCAACATGTCTTTTCCAGATGAGTATACTTAACCTCATAAGCTGTGAACTTCTTGCTAAGGTAGTAGATGGCCTGTTCTTTTCTGCCAGTGAGGTCATGTTGCCCCAATACGCAACCAAATGAATTTTCCAAAACCGTCAAGTAAAGAATCAAAGGTCTTCCTGGCTCTGGCGGGACCAATACGGGCGGGTTTGACAAGTACCCTTTTATTTTATCGAACGCTTCTTGACACTCATCGGTCCATTTGACCGCAGCATCCTTTTTTAACAATTTGAAAAATTGGCTCACAGGTTGTCGTGAGCTGAGCAATAAACCTGCTGATGTAATTCAACCTTCCCAACAAACTCATTACTTCAGTTTTGTTCCTGGGAGATGGCAATTCTTGGATGGCTTTAATTTTTGATGGGTCTAGCTCGATGCCTCGTCGACTGACCATGAATCCCAGCAACTTTCCGGATGGAACTCCAAATGCGCATTTGGCCGGGTTAAGCTTGAGGTTGTACCTGCGAAGTCTTAAGAAGAACTTCCTCAAATCCCCAACGTGGTTGGCCTGATGCTTTGATTTTATGATCACATCATCCACGTATACCTCAATTTCCTTGTGTATCATATCATGAAACACTGTGGTCATTGCTCTCATATAGGTTGCTCCGGCGTTCTTTAAACCGAATGGCATTACCCGGTAGCAATAAGTTCCCCATGGTGTGATGAATGCCGTCTTTTCTGCATCTTCTTCATCCATTAGAATTTGATGATATCCGGCATAACAATCCACGAAAGACCCTATATCATGCTTGGCACAATTGTCGATCAAAATATGGATATTGGGTAATGGGAAATTATCCTTTGGACTTGCTTTGTTGAGATTGCGATAGTCGACGCATACTCTAATTTTGCCGTCTTTCTTTGGCACAGGAACGACATTAGCCAACCAAACAGGATATCGAGTGACTCGAATGACCTTTGCTTCCAATTGTTTGGTGATTTCTTCCTTAATTCTCACACTCATATCAGGCTTGAATTTTCTCAGCCTCTGCTTGACAGGAGGCACCGTTGGATCGGTGGGCAATTTGTGAACCACTAAATCAGTGCTCAGGCCCGGCATGTCGTCATACGACCATGCAAAAACATCTTTGAATTCTATGAGTGCTTTAATTAACTCCTCTCGGATCTTTGGTTCCAGATGGACACTTATTTTAGTTTCTCGGATATTACTCGTGTCCCCTATATTGATGTCCTCGGTATCACTCAAGTTAGGTTTGATTTTTTCCTCAAAGTGAATTAACTCTTTACTAATCTCTTCAAAAACCTCATCTTCATCATATTCTGATTCATAATCACAATATATTTCTTGAATTAATATTTCGGAACCAGATTGATTTTTAAGACTGGGCTGAGGATTCCTCATGCATGCCATATCACTAGAGCCAGCGTAAAAGGAACTGTACAAGAAAGAAGAAAAAAGAAAAGAAAGCTATTAGGAATGATAATAAAAAGGAAACTGCTTTTTATTGGATGATGAAAGATAACAAGGTTTGCACACTTCAAACAAACTGTAAGATAAGCTTTGGGATTACAACCCTGAAGTAACCCAAACAAACTGAAAGAAAATCAAAATAAACTACCAAGACTCCTTTCGAATTGGGAGAGGAGTGGCTTTCCAATTATTGAGCTTTGTTTCTGGCCCAACGAATTGAACTTCTGCGTTGCTACACCCTTCTCCGCTTTCCAACATATTCACATCACTAAACAATTTCTCGAACCTTTCAATTAATTCCTTCTCAGGATTGACCCGGGATTTAGGAATTGTTGTTATCGGGCGATTTTTAGCACCGGTCTTGACAAAAGACTTTGACAGATGTGGGACTGGTTTTGGAAGAACCCATGCTTGGTGTTTCAGCTTCCTAGCCCTTATCACGTCATTGGCAGTGGGTATGAACCCCAAACCGAATGTTCCCCAGTTCTCGGGGAGAGATACTGGTTGTATAATTCCTTGCAAAGATAAACCCAGACCTTTGCCGGGTATAAAGCCATTCTTTAACATTTCATAAGCTACCATGACTGATGCAGAGGATATCTTTGGATTTGGAAGGTATTTCCCCTCTGGAATTTTCTCTATCGACACTGTGTCGGTCACTTGGTATACCCATGGTCCCTGGTCATTTTCTGTTCCCTCGACCGGTACAATGGTACTGCTGTGAGCATTTAAACTTTCTTCTCCATACACGACTACTTCTTGATGATCCCATTCAAACTTGACAGCCTGATGTAGTGTTGACGGGACTGCTTTAGCAGCATGGATCCATGGTCGACCCAACAACAAGTTGTAAGAAACAGTCATGTCCAACACTTGAAATTCCATTGTGAATTCAACTGGCCCTATAGTTAGTTCCAATACTATGTCGCCAAATGAATCTCTGCTTCCACCGTCAAACCCTCGTACGCAGATACTATTCTTCTGGATCCTTTCCTCTTTAATTTTTAATTTGTTTAAAGTGGAGAGAGGGCATATGTTTGCACTTGACCCATTGTCAATCAATACCCGGGTTACTACGGAGTTCTTACATTTCACGGTGAGGTAAAGAGCTCTGTTGTGTTCGGTACCTTCCACAGGTAATTCATCATCAGCAAATGGAATTCTGTTTGTCTCAAAGATTCTGTTGGCTATTTTTCCCAAATGATTTACAGAGATCTTTTCAGGAACATGAGCTTTATTCAGGATTTTCATCAACGCCAGACGGTGCTCCTCTGAATGGATCAGTAATGACAACAATGAAATTTGAGCGGGGGTCTTCTTTAATTGATCCACAACAGAATAATCGTGGAGTTTCATTTTTCTTAAAAACTCCTCCGCCTCTTCTTCCGTCACAGCTCTCTTTGTTGGCATTGGATTGTTTTTAGTTTTTCTCAACTCTTCGGGAGTAAAACATCTTCCCGAACGTGTCAAGCCTTGCACCTCACACACTTCTTCCTTGATTTCTTTGCCCTTGTACATTACAGTCACCCGTTCATAGTTCCATGGGATGGCTTTGTTGTTGATGACCGGCAGCTGGATTACAGGTGCAATAATAACCCGATCTGTACGGGCTCCTTCCACGAATACAATGGGTTTGTTAGCAACCCCTGGTACTATCACTTTCGGCCTTTCTTGTTTTGCGGCAACTTTGCTCGATGATCCCTCATCGACTATCATAGACGGTTCATCACCATTTTTGTTCTGCTTAGACACCGGCTTCTCCTCCATTAACTGCTTATCTGGCTTGGTTTCATGAGACTTGATCATCATGACAGTTTGTGACGGCTTCTTTGTCTCCCCATCAGCTTGTATGATTTCTATCATATTAGCCTCTTGATGGGCTGGCATTGGATTTCTATTGATATTTGGGGCTTCGGGGGTTTGAACCTCGATTTTATTAGTATCAATCAGCTCTTGTATTGCATTTTTCAAATGCCAGCATTTCTCCGTATCATGGCCTGGTGCACCGGAGCAATATTCACAGCTAATGGTGTAATCCAAATTCTTTGGAGGAGGATTGGGTAGCTTGGATTGTATTGGTCTCAGCATGTCTAGCTGTCTCAGCCTGTGGAACAGACTAGTGTAAGACTCTCCCAATGGAGTGTAAGTTTTCTTTTTCTGTTCTCTTTCCCCCCTGAACGCTGGCCTAGGCCTGAAACTTGGTCCGGGATAGGCTCGTGGGTAAGCATTTGATGTGACAGGAGCACGCCAATTGGTGTGAACAGGTGGCTGATTGTATGTTTGAGCATGGTTAATGGAAAAATGAGACTCGAAGGGTGATAGTAGTGTTGGGATGAATCATGGTGGTAAGCTGATTGGCGAGGTCGTTGTTGATTATAGTAAAGCGGTGAACCTCTGGGTCCCGGCCAAATTCCTGAATCAACTACTGCTGCTTCCTCCCTCTTCTTTCTTCCGATTCCTCCTACCCCGCCTTGAATAGCTTGAGTAGTTGCCTTAATTGCTGAATAGCTCATGATTTTATTTGTCTTGAGGCCTTCTTCCACCATACCTCCCATCTTTACTACTTCGTTGAATGATTTCCCAACCGCTGAAACCAAATGGGCATAGTAAGTCGGTTCCAAGGCTTGGAGGAAGTAGTCTACCATTTCGCTCTCCTTCATAGGAGGATCCACTCTTGCTGCCTGTTCTCTCCACCGAAAACCATACTCTCTGAAACTTTCATTATGTTTCTTCTCAAATTTTGTCAAAGATAATCGATCTGGGATGATTTCCAGATTGTATTGGAAATGGTATGCGAATGCCTGTGCCAGGTCATCCCAGGTGTACCATCTTCCATGGTCCTGGCGTGTATACCACTCCAAAGCTGATCCGCTTAGACTTTGACTGAAGTAAGCCATTAATAATTCATCTTTTCCCCCAGCTCCTCGCATCTTGCTACAGAAACCCCTTAAGTGGGCTACTGGGTCACCGTGCCCGTTGTATAAGTCAAATTTGGGCATCTTGAAGCCAACTGGTAATTGTACGTTTGGGAACAAGCACAAATCTTTGTAGGCTACACTGACTTGCCCACCTAATCCTCGCATGTCTCTGAACGATTGTTCTAGACTCTTGACCTTCCTGAACATCTCTTCTTGCTCAGCATTTTTGGCTGGCTTGTCAATTTCGGTTGGGAGATCAAACCGAGGAGCAGTTGAATTGATTTCGGAGGCTTTGAAGGTGGGCTCCGGGGGTAATATTGGTTGTCCTGGGCCTGGAATGTAGGCTCACTAGGAGATTTGTGAAATGTAGCAGGGGGAGGTGCTACGAAAACAGGAGTCATAGTTGGAGGAAAGTACGGAACTGGTTTTGGAGGTGGAGACTGTAGTGTCTGAGAGGTGGTGCCTCGGTAGTGCTGGTAAATGGGGAAGTTTGGGGATAATTCAGTGGTGATATTATCCTGAGTTTGAGTCATTGATGGAGCAGGGTTATTTGGGTAAGATGGGGGTAACTGTCCTGTAGACCAAGCTTGGTACATCTCAGCCATTTGCTGCTTGAGCTTAAACATCTCTTCTTTCATTTTCCCGACATCCATCTCCTCTATCTCCATACCTGTGTCAACATCTGGGATAGACATACTTTCGGGTATTGGTCCTTTTGATCTTGTGTGATAGTGATAATATGCCAGTATACTCTTTAGAGAAACTAACTGCTTGAATTCTGGAAATGGACAAACTTGTTAGTTTTGAGAGTTTAATACATATATAATCACACGTTGAGATGCAATGCTCCTAGACGAATAATCCCTTTCTATTATGCATTTGCTCGGCTGCTTGTGTCGTCCCAGCTTTCTTGAAATTGAAAATTGTCATTCACTTTTATTTATTATATATATCTTTTATCGTGGTGGTCAAATCTTAGAGATTGCCTACGTATCATGCCTTACATGAATCAGACCTTGCGTAGTTCGGACCGAAGGCAATCATTTTTATTCATTACACAAAGATGGAATTACATTTGAAAACTTTAAGAAAATGGCTTGAAAACACACACACTTAAATCAAAATAAAAGATACAATTCATAACATCTCACAACATGCCCTACTTTCCATTTTTGTTGTCAAATATTGGATTATCTGCTCAATGTGGTGCTCATTTTGTATCTAAAATTTAATTTTGATAAAGTCAAAATTCATTTTTTTGAAAATTTATAAAAAATCATTTTCGATTTTTTTTATTTATTTATTATTTTTTATTTTATTAAATACCTTTATTGTAAAATTTAAAACTATATTTTTTTTTCGATTTTTTTTTTTTTTAAAAAAACAACTCATTTTATTCCTTTCTCCTTACCATGATTTTATTTAAACTAGTCAACAAGCATGTTCGAGGCAAATGAATGCACAAGTAACAAGTAGGATGCATCATGATGGTCTTTTTATTTTGGGTTCACCTGTCCTAGACAGACCCAACCCCTGTGTTGAGTCTCCAAGGCCAAATGCATATGATGCAAATATTCGTTCCTACTAGGGATCCGGTACATGGCTGAGTTATTCTAAGTGTAAAACCTTAGGTTGATTGTTCTAAACCTGGCTTACCCAAACGGACAGTTTGAGCCGAAGCGGGGGCAACGTACCGGGAGCACGAAAGTCTACCCGGCCTAGTTACTTGTCCCAACTCCGTCTTATTTGGTATGACTTTAACAGAAAGGTGGGTCACGCGCACGTGTACACCATAAATTCAGAAGACTCAGAAAGAAGGGGGTTTCGTAGCAGTTGTATATATTCACAATTCAAATAATATTAAAGCGGTAAAAAGCAACATTTAGCATATTAAGCATATAAACAGTTGAAAATCATATAGTAAATAAAGCCAATTATCACAGTTATTTTAAGCTCGAATTCTTTAAACCCTGAACCAGTGGTTCTGGGTTTTTGTCCCCAGCAGAGTCGCCAGAGCTGTCGCACCTCCTTTTCACCGCGCCTGCGGGGCGCGTGGGGAGTTTTCTCCAGTTGAAGGACAGTCGAAACAGGATTTATTTAATTATTTCAGAGTCGCCACCTGGGAATTTTAAGGCGTCCCAAGTCACCAATTTTTTAATCCCTGAATCGAGGAGAATATGACTCTGTTTATTATTCTGCGAACCAGAAATCCTGAGTAAGGAATTCTGTTAATCCGGAAGAAGGTGTTAGGCATTTCCGAATTCCGTGGTTCTAGCACGGTCGCTTAACTGTTTTTATTATTGGCTTAATTATCTTGATTTTATTAAATACATTGATGTTACATGATTTTTACTACCGCTTATACTTACTGTGATTGAGGATCCTTCTTTGAATCGAATTACGCGTACGTATATTCGTGTTATAATTTTTTTTAAAAATGCGGAATTGTGTCACGCGTACGTGTACACGATAACTTTTGGTAATATATTTATTAAACAATCATTTTTCGAAATTGTGTTGAATCAAGAATATTTGTTTTTCTTGAATAGTGAACTGTACATCTCGGGTTTTTATGAAATTGATTTAACGCCTTTGAAAAAAAATCCCTTTATTAAATATTCGCTCGAAGTTGCGCGTACGCATAATCCGAATTTTTGCTTTTAAAAATATAATCAGGGTACGCGAACGTATCCCTAATTGCGCAAAATATTTGTAATGATATTAAGGATTTTTCCACAAATTGTTTATTATATTATGAGAAATCTTCATTTAAGATATCCCTTAATTCTTGAAAAAGAATTCACAATTTATTGAATGTTGCCCATTGTTTATAATTTCCGCATATAACATGTTCATCCAAGACTATTCAAATTCAAAATAAAGAATAAGGATATGATTAATACTATTCTTCACAAATACAACATATATACATATATCGAAGAATGAGGGACATATGAAACTCACAAGATAATTTATGAATGGAAGAAGTATTTTTGGACAATTTTTATTTATTTCTTATTTAGTGCAAATTCTATTTCTACTTACCATTGATATAAGTATTGCAATTTATGCTTGTACACCTCATTTTATTCTCATATATTTGCTTTTAATCTAATTGGCCTAACTATTTGGTTAATTTATTTATGAGGGCGAATAGGCATCAAATTGATAAGAAAATAATTATACAAATTGGTTGACAATATTGCCTTACATGCAACGTATTTGTATGTCTTGAAACATTCGTAGCACTTTAACATCGTAATGAGCCATAACAACTCAACTCACTATCCACTAATGGTTCTATAAATACCTGTTATCATACCACATAAGAACGTACAACTTATATCATTCCATCCATAACTAAATCAAGTATAAGAATAAACTAGCAATATAGTTTTGATATTTTTATTCCATTCTAACAACGCCATAAGGCCTAGTAAATAGCCAATCTTTATGTCATGTTTCTTGCCTTGACAGTTCAAATATGATTAATCTAATGAGATGAAGGACTAGCATTATTACAAAGCTTTATACGAACTTTCAAATTAAGACAATTAGCTCATAGCTATCAAATTGAATTCACTACTAATTAACTAACATGAAACGAAAGCTGAAATTTTTAACTAAAGAACTCAAATGAATAGAAGACAATATTACATTTCAAACTTTATTTATTTGTCATGTTGAATCTCTTTTTCCAACATAGAATTTAAGAGATATGTACCTGAAAATGAAGGTAGAAGGAGTGAATTTCAGCAGTAGCAGCAGTAACAAAAATCAGCAGAACAGCCAAATAATTCAACAGATTTGGGCAACAAACAGGATCCGGGGAACCCAGATGAACAATGACGATACTTTTGGGAAGTTTCAGATTTTTAACTGAACAACGATATTGAACAAATCCGGACAGATTTAATGAAGAGAATGATATTTCTGATTCTGAGACTTGGAACAAAACAGACTAAAAAATTTCAATTTTTAAACACAGAATCAACTTCAATACTAACTTCCGATGTAGAATTCTGTTTTAATGTTTCTGTTTTCCTTTCTTTCTATCTTCCTTTTCAGATTTCTGTTTCTGCTTGATTTTCCTCTTTCAATCTCCTAAAATCTGCCTTAAGCTCTATCTCTCTGTCTGAAAACTTATTTCTCTCTCTCAATTCTCTCTTATTATGAAACTGATCTAAATTCTGAAAAAACTCTCCTAAAAACTGCCTTTTAAAGTCTGTCCAGCTCCTGTATTTATACAGGGCTGGTCCTATCTTTTTAAGTGCTTCTTGGACCCTCTTCTCCTTTAAAAATCAGAAAGTTTTTCCATTGAAACTACTTTTGAATATTTTAAAACTAAGTGCTATTTATCCTGTTTTTCAGCAGCCCCATTATCCCTTGTTCCCCTTTATTACTTAAATTATAGCCATTACATTCCATTATCAGCCCAATATTATATCATATTACCCTTACTGTTTTATCCCAGAAATATCCCAGAAATCCTACTGTAATTACTTCCTTTAAACTAAAATTCAGAATCTGTTACAAAACAGATTTCAAAATCTGCCCAGGCTTGATTATCCTTCTGATTTTAACAGCTAGAACCAATTCTAAACAACTTCCTAACACAGTTGTATCTATGCAACATTTGTAAACTTGAATTCAAACTTAACATCTCAACAACATCACACAGAATTTAACAGAACAATTCAAACTAAATTTGAAATATGTATGAATGCAGGGGCATTGTCAGTATACTGACACTGCCTGAAACCAACTGCTCAGAAATTAATACACAAATGTTTGATAAACTTTCTGACTTATTAAACAAGAACCAACTAATTAGCAAGGACTAACTAACTGATTACAACAACATGATAATAGTCAATCAAAACAGGTGAGCAGGTTATTACAATGTATTATCATAAACGGGGATTCATAATGTAACTAATCGACGAACTTAATCGAGTCGATTACACACATTGTAAACAAACATAACCAACAGAAACATTTCACTTTAGGAATCAAGTAGACGGGTAGGGAACAATATAACAAAATTAATCAAAACAAAAATATGAAAAATCCACAAGTTATTAAACAAACGAAAATACATACAGAATATCACAAACATAAATAGAAAAGTACCTCTGAATTTTAATCAAACTCGAACTCAACTCGGCTTCGGATTTTTGTTTGAAATCAAACAGACCTTAGTCGAAGTATTTTCCACTAAAAATACTTCGAGTAAGGTCGATTAAACCTCAATCTTTACTCAATCTGAACGGAATCCGAAAGTTTGGTATTTTTAGGGTTCTTGAAAATTCGATTTGGGATTTAACCATTTTTGGTCAGATTCGAGGAGAACCAAACATGATACAAGGGTGAGGGTAACCTAGGGGTCATTTGGTGTCAGCTTAAAACAAATCTGAGTTTGTTCTTGTTTGGTCCGAATCTTCAAAAGAAGATTCGAGAAGCTCAGAACTGATTCGAGCCAAACAAACAACAGATCCATACTCAGGATGACTAGGGGAAGCTATGGTGTCGATTTGGGACTGTTAGGTTTAGATCAGGTTTTCAGGCCAACCTTCGATTTAAGATTCGAAGGGTTGGGGCCTGATTCGAAGGAATCTAAGGTCATATTCGTGTAGAGGATGTTCAGGGGATCTTAGGGTGTTATTTTGGTGACCGGCGGCGTTGATACCGCCGGGTTTCAGACGGTGGAATCCTAGAGCGGCTAGGGTTAGGAATGGGGGTTTGGGGGACGATGATGAATAGTGTAGGAGGGGGGGGTGTTCAGTTAGGGGCCGGGGTAAAGGCTTGGACCTTATATAGGGGTGGGGTGGATTGATATCGTCCGTTGGATTAGGTAGGATGGACGGCTAAGATCTATTCACTTAACCAAACGATGTCGTTTGGTTTAAGTTAGGGGGACGGGTTGAACCGGGGCATTGGGTCGGGTAAGGATTATGGGTTAGGGTGATGAAATCTCATCCGTTGGTTGGATTTGATCCAACGGCCCTTGATGAAGGATGATGAAACGTCGTCGTTTGACGTAGCTGAATTGGACCGGACAGGCTTGTTTGGATTGGGCTTTGGAGGATTTAAAATTGTTTGGGCCTGATTTTTTTTTTGTTTTAAGATTTTTGGCCCAGAAACGTTTTACCCACTTAATTTCCACTTCTTTTAATTTCCTAATTAAATTCCCAATTATTAAATTACTAATTAAAATAATAAAACAAAATTACCATTATAAAGATAAATTACCTATTAATATACAGACAAAACATTAATCACACAGTGAAATATTAAAACTAGAACAGACACATATTTTTGTGATTTTATTATTTATATTTCAAATATATAATTAAATCCTATATGCATGCAACATGTATTTTATTTTAATTTTCCTTTTATTAAGACATAGTAAACATTTACGGACATAACCCAAATATTTAACACTATGCAAATTCAAAAATTACACAGTAAAAGAAATTTATTTTATTTTTTGATTTATTTTGGAGTAGTTTTCCTAAGAAAAAAATCACGTGCTCACATCTTCTATCTCTTTCATGACCTCCCTTCAACATAGGTATAATTCACATCTATAACTTAAAACTTTCTTATAATACTTGCACCTCTAGTGCATACATAATCTGGTGGTAGCTCCATACTGGTACTCTTCTAACTGGCTCTATCATAGAGCCGTTATGAAATATGGTGGTTTTATTGTACTACCTCTTTTATGCCTATGATATTAAGGATGATCCTGAAATGTTCTCAATCACAATTTCTATAATTGTCTAGGGCCAATTATCAGACTTTTGATTTACTTGGTTGATGTAACTCTTTCGTTTCCTCTTCCTTCTAATCGGCCTTTATGTAGTCTTAATCTATCTTCTGATCTACATCTCATGGCATTTAGTTATTACTTTAGCCTTTCATGGACGCTATGGAAAACCACGATACAATCTTCTAATGATTCAATCCTTTGTTTATGATCTGGACCCAATTCCTTGTTTTTGCTTATACCGGAGTCTTCTATGGCTGATCATTAATCAAATAATTCCTTTCGTTCAATCTTAGTTTTCTTCAAATGTAAGCAATTGCTTTTCCTGGTCTTTTTGCCCTTTGTTGTGTGTATACTTAGCTTAGCTGAGTGCTCATGCCTGCCAAAGTTTTTGTGTAACTCATATGGTCTCGGATATTACTTTTGGTTTTACTCCCCATTCATTAGCCATGGTAGGTGCCACTTTCTTTTGGAGTGCATACAATTTTATAGTTAAGCTGTTGTTACACAACCCTTTCCTCTTTAGGTCACTGTGCTTTAGTTAAATCATTCTTCCTTATTTCCTCAACTAGGCTTTAATTGTGGTACTTAGGGGGTAGGGGGATCCTCTGACTCATGTAAGGCTACGAGCTTATCACATCGTATGCTTGACGGAATTTTTGATGTTCTTCCTCGCCTATAATTACTCGTGGTTATTTATCTCCACGCCCTTGTGCTAGTAGGGTTACTCCTAAACTAATATTTTGATTGTCTTCATAGTGGCACTTTCTTTTATTTCTGTAACACTCATACGGTACCTTTTTAACTACCCCAATTCCTATTTGAATAGATCTCAAGTATCATAATGTCGTAACTACGAGGCTGAATTCACTATATTGGGTTTTACTATGTTTATCTTGCATGATCTTCTGACTCATCTACAACCTCCTGTTTAGAAATAACTAGACTCTTCCTGAATTAACTACTAATTACTCGTTGGCCCATTCTCATATCAATGTTTCACGTAATCTTTCTTGGGTTATTTTATTTGTCTTAACTTACGTCTCGTACTGGCTCCTTATTTAACAATAACATCTCGGGTAGGAACCCTTACTTTCTTTCCTTGACAGCATATTTTCATAATATTCTGGAATCGTAGCATACCTGTAGGATTTGAATAAATACAGTCTCATCCCTTTCCTCATTTTTATTCTTCCTTTACCATTCCATAGTTACTAGAACCACTTAATTCTAACTTAATGCCACATCACTCCATATTCCACCCTTTAGGAGATTACTAAGATTTAGCGCTACGACAATCTATCTATAGATGTTTTAGCTCTTCATCCTTGACATCTTTTCATATCATCAATGACCCCTATTTTCCTTGCGGTAATCCTTTTGTACCAAGGATAACAAAAATTCTTTATTCGCGAGGGTGACACTTAGTGTAACTGGTACATACAGTCCCTTAAGCTTAACTTTGTACACATTGATGTCTTTAAGGAAATGTCTTCCTGAATGATCATTCTCTGAATTTCTTATGAATCTTCTTTTGTTGTCCATTCTATTATCGCCGGAACAGAATCTAAAATTCTCATGATGCCGACCATTATCAAATCACTCAGTCCCTAATTCATAATTAGTTTATCTTGTTCACCAGTCTGTACTGATTTCTATTACTCTGGATCTAACTTTTCATTCTGGTGATCATGTTAGCATCACAAACCTATTTCTCGAAATAAGGATACCACTTTATGGCCTATACTCTCTTTCATTGTCTCAAGGCTTGTCACCTCTCATATTTTCCTTCATTTGACTATAGACTCTGTAATATTGTCATTTTTTTATCTACCGTTATCATCTATGTATCACTTCTTACTCATAATGCTTCATTAACTCTCTTCTTATTTCCCTGTTAACTTCTTTGTCAATCACTTGTTTCTGAAAACTCCAACAAGATATTATTTTTCTTTTAGCTCCCCTTGATCCATCTACTAGCTCTTCGGGTTGCCTAACGTTATTTTTTTACTAGGGACGGGAGCCATACTAAGGTAATTTTTATCCCTTCCAGACTTTCAGTGCCTATCTTTTGTAGTACTCATATCTAGTTGTACTATTTTAGAGTGCACCATCTGGGTATTTCACAAGGAGTTCTATTAGCACATTCACAATATTCTTCGGAAATGTCAACTAACGCAAGCAATCCATTCACTAATTTGGGTTACCCTAACCCTAGCCGGATCCTACTATCCTGTCATTCTCTTAACTTTCCCTGTTAGCCCCCATAGGGCATAACTGAAATCGGTATGACTAATTGTGCATACGTCTGTTACTGTTGAAGGTAATTCAAAATGCTTATATCTCTCTCTCTCTTCCTGAATTTTAGATAATGTTCATCTATACTAACGGGGTACCTCGTACCCTTCTTCGCCTTGCTTCTTTTACTCGTTGAAACTTGTACCTTCTAATTTTCTCATCACTTTCACCATATGGGTGGATAGATATTCATGCCTTAGGGCCCCTTAACCAGAAGCTTAAACATCTTGGTACACATATGATCCGGTGAAGACCTTACATTTACTCATCATAAGCATCACACAAAATTGAGTTCCTCTTACTCAATTCTTCCATAGCCGCATTCAATCTCTATCCAATTGGAGGTATCGTTATATTATGAATAAAATAGAAGCTAGAAGTTGAATTCTTATAAGTGAGCTCTACCACACGATCTAGAGTAAGAAGAAAGAGTGTCAGTCTTAAATACCATGTAGCCTCCTGCTTATAATTGTGGTGCACAACACACCCATAAACAAGACTCTACTAGACATGGCTTGTAGACTCCCTAGGACAGAACTGCTCTGATACCACTTTTGTCACGACCCAAACCGTTGGGCCGCGATGGGTACCCCGTACCTTGCTCAATCAAGTACCAACATAACGTATCTTTCATATCATTCTGTCATAGGTAAATGAACCGGAGTAAAGCATGAGGGAATACAAACTTATACATATGAAGTACGGGCCTATAAGACCGGCATAATGTTTTTTTATATACTCAAAATATAGGCCGCCAAGGCCATACAAGTGTTCGTATACCTGATATCTGCCTACAAGCCTCTAAGAATACATAATATTACAAAGGTTGGTACAAGGTCCCACCATACCAATCAATACATGTACTAATCATATTGACCAAAGAAGCAACTCCGGAGCAAATGGAGCACACCAACACCTTCCGCTGAGCTGATAGCCTACTTGGAGGAATCCCGACCTGTCCATCAGGACCTGCGGGCATCAAATACAGTGTCCCCAGGCAAAAGGGACATCAGTACAAATAATGTACCGAGTATCTAAGGGATGAAAATCAGTAACTACTAGACATAAGAGAAACATGGAGTAAAAGACTCAACATGTATATTTGAATAAATCTGTGAATCATTTAATATTATAATATCATGCATATGCTTATAAATGTCATACCATGCATGTGTATAAGCGTTTATAACATCATCAAGCCTCAGAGGCATCCGATCATATCATCTCGGCCACTCTGGGCAAATCATCAACGTATACTAGCTGATCGGGTGGTGGTGTGTATATAACACCGTTACCTTTTCCCATATCCCATATATATATATATATATCATATACATATATACACATATATAATACCACCTGTTCATGGTTCAATGTACATAAATGCAATGCATGAAAAATACGTCAATAAAATCTTTCGGAATATCATAAGACCATTATGCCTTGAGTAGTATCATGAAGTAAACTTTTTTTTTCAACTTATGTATTTGTTCTAAGACCCATGAATAGATGATAGAATAATATGACACATGGGGAATCAAAAACATAAACATGTCTAATATTTCTATGAATAGAGTCATGTATGGAAATTGTGCATTTGCACGTTTCGTTTGTGTTGTATGGATCATGTCAAAAGGAAAGAAGGGATTTAACATACATGAGCCAATTCTCTTGACAATCCCTCTAACACATCTCACTTGCGACAATACATAATGACAGATTTAAGTAGGGAAAAATCCATATGATATTCTTGAGAAAGATTGCACCTCTTTGATGTGACCACTAGTAAGATAATAATCACCTTAGTAATTGTTGCATATATATGAAATGTTCGTTTGAACCTTATAAAATAGTGAAAGATACTCATAAATGATCATGCCATGTCTAACTTCGTACTTTATTCTCACTGTTTCCATCGCATGAAAGTAGTCATACTCTCGACATGAATATATTTTGTCATGTGGATTGAATTTTGCATCCTTGTCTCGTCCCAGGACGCTAAAATCATTAAGTTGTCCGTTTAAGTCATAGACCAGCAAGGAATTTCCTTTCTTCATATTCTTTTTTTCACGGGAAGCCCCCTTCATAAGCTCTGTTCTCTTGAATTGTGTCTAATAATCTCTTTATCTTGGAGATTTGTGGGCCCCCCACTTTGTGGATGATTTGGCCAACTATTATTATAAATGTACCACCTATATGTGGACTTTAAGAGTTACATTTTTGTGACTTTATTGGCTTTGATGTGCAGCCACGTTGGTGGATGCAATTCTTATCCAATTTATCCCCATTTCCGTTACCTGGTAATTAACCAATTACCCGCATAATTAAGAATTATCTCAACTTACTTAAAATACTACTCGCTTTTAACATACCTTGTACACCTTACTATCATGGTCATGTAGTACCTTGTATGACACTAGTCCATAAATATCGGGTATTAACAGTCGACATGTATTTTATCTTAATATGCCAAACTTGGATGAAAAATTCATCTTCTTTGACTTGCTTCCCTTTTCACCTTCACGAATTTATTCATCATTTGTTTAAAATTGCATAATCATTATAATCTCCAAATAATATTTTTCCTTGGACGAATGTCAATTACCTTATGACAAATTCAACGTACAATACTACAGGTTGCAACATCGTCGTAATTTAATACTGCAAAGCATAACATCATCATAATATAATACTGCGGGATGTAATATGGACGTAATATTGTGGGGCGTAACACCTGTGGCAGTTTCCTATTCTTTAGAGCAGTTGGAAGAGATTTATATCTGCGAGATCGTTTGTCTTCACGGTGTGCCTATGTTTATCATTTCTGATCGAGGTACAAAGTTTACCTGGCATTTTTGGAGGGCAGTACAACTTTATTTGGGCATGCTGGTTGAGTTGAGCACACCATTTCATCCTCAGACGGACGGACAGTCTGAGCGCACTATTCAAATATTGGAGGATATGCTCTGTGCCTGTGTTATTGACTTCAGAGGCTCTTGGGATCAGTTCTTACCACTTGCAGAGTTTGCCTACAACAACAGCTACCAGTCGAGCATTTATATGGCCCCCTATGAGGCATTATATGGTAGACAATGTCGATCGCCTGTTGGATGCTTTGAGATAGAGAGGCTCGATTATTGAGTACCGATTTGGTATAGGATGCCTTGGATAAGGTTAGGATTATTCAGAATAGACTTCATGCAGCTCAGCACAGGCAGAAGAGTTATGCCGACTGTAAGGTCCATGATGTTGCATTCATGGTCGGAGAGAGTGTTGCTCCGTGTGTCACCCATGAAGGGTATAATGAGGTTTGGGAAGAAGGGCAAGTAGAGCACTAGATACATTGGGCCTTTTGAGATTCTTGATCGAGTAGGAGAGGTGGCTTACAGACTTGATTTGCCACCTAGTTTATCAGCGGTCCATCTGGTGTTCCATGTGTCCATGCTTCAGAAGTATCACAATGATCCATCTCGCGTGTTAGACATCAGCACTGTCCAGTTGGACAAGGATTTAACCTACGAGGAGGAGCCGGTAGATATTCTAGACCGTCATGTTCTTTAGTTGAGATGGAAGAGTTATCCTTCAATTCGAGTGTGGTGGGGAGGCCAGCCTATTGAGGCAGCTACCTGGGGGTCCGAGTCCAATATACGGAGTAGATATCCTCACATTTTTCCTAGCTCAAGTATTTTTTTATGTCCGTTCGAGGATGAATGGTTATTTTAGAGGTGGAAAATGTGAAGACCCGATAATTAATCTTATGATTTAAAACCAAATTCTGTGTTCTGAGACCTTTGAAATCTCATTTTATCCCTCCTCAATTTGTGTGCGCAGTTCGAGCGTATTTCCGAAAAGCTTTTGTGTTGAAAGTTGATAAAAATTGGGATTTTTGATTAAAAACTTTATTTGAGTTTACTTCAATCAATATTTTTGGTAAACTAACCCGGATTCATGTTTTGAAAATCCTGGTAGATCCGTATCCAAATATGGGACCTGGGAGTATGCCCGAAATCAAAATTGGAGGTCCCTAGCTCGAGTTATGAATTTTTATGACATTTGTAAGTCTAAAAATTTAATGGGTTTTAAAAAATTGTTAATGTTTGATCTTATTGGTATCGGGCCCGTATTTTAGTTCCAAAGCCCGGTACATATTCATTATAATATTTAAGATATGTATGTGAAAATTGGTGAGAAACGAAATTGGTTTGACGTGATTCGGACATCTGGTTGTGAAAATAGGAATTTCAAAGTGTTCTTGAGAATTTGATTTGAGGTTTTAAGTATTATTTTGGCGATTTGATTGCACGACCAAATTCATATGATGTTTTAAGACTTGTGCGCATGTTTGGTTTGTGTAAAGACCCGATCGGTCATTTTGAGCCGTAGCACACCGTTTGGCAGTTTGAGTCCATGAGCAGCTTCACTTCAGGTATTATGATTTGTATGCTTGCTCGGAATTGAATTCCGGAAAGTTCGGAGTTGATTTGGTAAAAGAATGCACATTTCAGAAGCTCTAAGTTGGAAGAATTGACAAGGTTATATTTATGAGTAAACGACCTCGGAATTGGTATTTGAAGGTTTCAACAGGTTTGTATGATGATTTTGGACTTGGGCGTATGTCCGGATCGTGTTTTAGATGACCCGGGAGCGTTTCAGCGCCTATTGTGGAAGTTAGCATTTTGGAAGAATTTCATAAATCTGGGTCGGGGTGCATTTCAGTTTTATCGATTTCTGTTTGGGGTTCCGAGTCTAGGAATAACTCCTTATGGTGATTTTGGTATTGGAAGCGCGATCGGAAGTGGATTTGGAGGCCCGTCTGTCATTTGGAGTCATTTGGCTAAAGTTAGAAATTTGAAGGTTTTTGAGAAGTTTGAGCAGAGGTTGACTTTTTGATATCGGGGTCGGATTCCGATTCTGAAAGTTGGAGTAAGTCTGTAATGTCAAATATGACTTATGTGCAAAATTTGAGATCATTCAGATGTGATTTGATAGGTTTTGGCGTCGAATGAAGAAGTTTGAAGTTCTAAAGTTCATCAAATTTGAATTGGAGTGTGATTCGTGATTTCAGCGTTGTTTGATGTGATTTGAGGCCTCGAGCAAGTCCGTAATATGTTTTAGGGCGTGTTGGTATGATTGGACGGGGTCCCGAGGACCTCAGGTGGATTCCATATGGTTAACAGATCAATTTTGGAAATGGAAGAAGGAGTAAAACAGCTGCCTTCTGGTGTAACCGCTTCTGCGAGACTTGGGCCGCAGTTGCGGAGCCACAAAAGCGGCCATGAGGGACGCAAATATGGTGTTGGGCCAGAAGTGAAGAGACCGCAGATGCAGTCATATATCCGCAGAAGCGGGACCGCACCTGTGATAGGTAAGGTGCATAAGCGGAAAGGGCAGCCTGGTGAGAAACCGCAGGAGCAGTAATGGGGCCGTACCTGCGGAACCGCAGAAGCGGTCAAGTGACCGCAAGTGCGGAAATGCTGGAGGCAGTGAAGTTCTTTAAATCAGGGGTTTTGGCCCATTTTCTTCCATTCACTCTTGTTTGGACGATTTTTGGAGAGCTCCAAGTGGGGGTTTTCATCATCAATGACAAGGTAAGGTATCCCCACCTATCTTGAGTTAAATACATTAATTATGTACGGATTTTAGCATGAAAATTGGCAGAAATTTGAGAGTTTGAGGAAAACCTAGAAAATTTGTATTCTTGGATTTTGACCGCGATTTTGGACATGAAATTCAGAGTAAATTATATATTTAAACTCTTGAGGTTATGGGTAAACTCTATCTTTGAAAACTTTTGGAATCCGGGCACGTGGGCCCGAGGGCAATTTTGTCAACTTTTCGATTGGGGTTAGAAATTGTTATAAATTAGACTATAATAAGTATTCTAGCATATATTAATGTATTTGCATAATTAGTTTTGGAGCGTTGGGCATTGGTTTAAGTCATCGAAAGGGCTTGGAAGCCAATTATGAAACTTCGGAGCGAGGTGAGTCTCCTTGCTAACCTTGTAAGAGGGAATTATCCCCATAAGTGAAGTAATTAAATAGGTTCTCCTATCTGTGGGGGCTACGTACGTATGAGTTGACGAGAGTCCGTGCGTAGCTACTATTATGCTAAGTCTGGGTAGTCTAGGGCCCAAAAGCATGCTTTACTTGTAATAATTGCAACCTTGTTGTCATTTTAAAAATGCTTAAAACATATCTAAAGTGTAAATAAATTTCTAAAAGGTTAGACATCGTTTATTGACTTTTAAAAGAGAAATTTGCCTTTTCTTGAATAATTGCTCCTTGATGAATTCTTGATTGACTGTTTGAATGTGTATATCTATTGTGGAACCGGACGAACCCCTCAGTAGATTAAATAGATGCATCTATAGTTCGCGCCATTCGACCCTCTGGCAGTGCATATTTTAAATATTCTTGGATCGGGCCGTACGACCTCGGCATGATTTGTGCATGCTTGTATTTGCTTGACTTGCAAATTGTAAATGATGATATTGCCTCCTTGGCTCGAGATAAATGCATAAATGATGAAAATGAATTTGGAAATATTTCCTACTAATAAAAAATTGATTACTTGCTTCATGCTATTGAGTTACATCCACTTTTCATAAAAATCCTCGATTTTCTATATTATTGATATATTATTATTATTATTATTATTATTATTGGACCACGAGCAAGTGTCGAAGTCGACCTCTCATCTCTACTTCTTCGAGATTAGACAGTATACTTACTGGATACACGTTGTTTTCTTACTTATGCTACACTTGCTGTGCATTTTTGTTACACAGGCACATGCATATCTAGTAGCCTAGTTTGGAACAACAACATGGTTGATACAGAGACTTAGGTGAGATGCACCTCTCGAGATGACCCACGGTTAGTAGAGTATCCTTCAGAGTATAGTAGTTCTTTTCTGTCCAATTGTATTCCGGACAGTTATTGTGTTGTGCTTTATTTCCTAAAAATTGCTCATGCACTTGTGACACCGGGTTCTGGAATGATTAAGAGATTATTCAATATTAGGTTTGTTAAAGAGATCATTATTATTTCAGTGAGTTTCATTATTTATTATTTAATGTATAAAAGAAACAATCTCAATAAATACTAAAATGAGAATTTAATTAACTTTTTGGTGTTGGCTTGCGTGACAGCGGTGTCCGATTCTATCACGACCCTTAATGGATTTTGGGTTGTGACAGTTTGGAGTCCCGAGGGCTCATGTGAGTTTCAGATAGGCAACGGAGTGGAATTGGACTTAGGTATTGCTGATATCTGTAATTTCTGGGAATTGGCATCAGATTTCGCATTTACGAGATTAGAGTTTGCATTTGCGAGCATGACAGCTTCACATTTGCGAGCTACTCATCGCAAATGCGAGAAGCTGGGACATATAGTCTTAGCAATTGTGAAGAATTCTTCGCATTTTCAAAGTAAAGCTGGAGGGGCAATGATCGCAAATGCGATTATTTTGTTGCATTTGCGGAGATTCAAGTTCGCAATTGCAAAGGCAGCAGAGATGTGAAGGACCTCACATTTGCGATGGTCCATTCAAATTTGCAAGCTTCGAAATTGCGAAGCTCAGGTCGCAAATTTAAAATCTGCAGCTGATGAAAAGGTACTTAGACGGGATTTGTCATTCATTCTTCGAATTTTCAAAATCTAAAACACAAAAGGCGATTTTCCAAAGACTTTTTCTTCCCCAAATCATAGGTAAGTGATTCTAAACTAGTTTCTTTCAATATTTTACATCATTTTACAAGATTTCAAACTAGAATCTAAGGTTTTCAAGGTGGAATTGGGGATTTTTGGGTAGAAACTAGGGATTTAATAAATTGGGGATTTATACCTCAAATTGAGGTCAGATTCCAAAAGTAATTGCATATTCGGGCTTGGGGGTGAATGGGTAATTGGGTTTTGGTCTAAATTTTGGGTTGGACCAAGCGGGCTCGGGGGTTGACTTTTTCAATAATAGCCTAAATTAAATTCTTATCGATTGTGGATGATTCCTAAGGTTTATTTTGTAACATTTGGTTGGTAATTTGCTAGATATTGTTGGTTCGGAGGCGTGTTTGGAAGGCAAAGCTGTGATTGAGCTTTGAGTGACCATGGAGCGAGGTAAGTGTTGTGTCTAACCTTGATTTGAGGGAATTAGGAACCCTCGAACATTGTCTTATATGAATTCTATGTGAGTCACGTATATGCAAGGTGACGAGTGCTTATACACCGCCGAATTATCTATTTTCCCCAATTTACTGCTTTACCTTAACTGTTTCCTTCCACGTCTTAATTTCTATATGCTCTAGATGCTTTCCACGCTTAACTGCTACGTGTTAATCAATATTTTCTTCTATTTACTATGTTAGCTCACTTCATAGTTCCCCCAATCCCCGCTATTTGCTTAATTTGACTTGTTTGTACCTTTTAACGGTGAATAGCTGGTTTGGTCTCACTGTGTATTATTATTTGTGTAGATTCTATATTGAACAAGGTTCCTTTTCTTGGTTCAGTTTGGTATTTATTTATCGTAAAAGGCCTTGTGATTTAGCCTGTTGATTTGACTGTATACATTGACTGTTTGGTACTGATATGGTGGGATCGGGTTGCACGCCACAACAGGTGTAATAAGGGAGGATTGATATGGTGGAATAAGGGTAAATATGTCCGCAACAGGTGAAATAAGGGTGGATTGATATGGTGAAATAAGGGTGAATTACGATATTGATATTGATATATAGTGGGATCAGGTTGCGCGTCACTATATATATATATATTATTGATATTTTGTTGGTAGAATAAGGGAGGATTATGTGATGTTTGGTGGGATCGGGTTGCGCGCCACAACAACCTATATGTTTCATTTTCTTGAGCTGCGTTGTCTTCCGGTACTTTTATTTGAGCTGGTAGAGATTAGTAATATTGGACGACACTGATTTATTTTCGAGGCTGTGGTTATCATTTCCTGTTAGTTGTTTAATTTTGTATTGTATTTCAATTATTCTATCATTATTATAGACTGTGTACAAGTTCTAGCGTAGGTGACCCGCCTTAGCCTTATCAATACTTCGTCAAGGTTAGTTTTGACACTTAGAAATATATGGGGTCAGTTGCACTGATACTGCACTCTGCACACTGTGCAGATTTTGGAGACAGTCCTGGCAGCAACTACTAGAGAGCTCGGATCGAATATTCGCAGAGACTTGAGGTACAAATGTTTAGCGCCCGCAGCTCCTGGAATCCCCATCCTCTGTTTATTTAGCTGTGAACTTTCATTCGAACAACTTGTTATTTACTTCAGACCCTTATGTGTATTACTCTAGTAGTTCATGCACTCGTGACACCAGGTTCAGGGAAATTGTAATAGATATTTGGCTAGTTCAACTTCTGCACTGTTGCTTTAAATTTATTTAGTTATCTCAGTTCTTCTTTAATATCTATTTTAAACTGTTAAAAGGAGTAGATTATTCTAACATTGGCTTGCCTAACAAATGAAATGTTAGCCGCCATCACGGTCTCGATGGTGGAAATTCCAAGTGGTGACACTCAAACATGTCATATTATTTTCATAAGAAAGTATCGTTAAGGGCAAAGTGAGAATGTTAGGTTTGAAAACTTACTATATATAAAAATATAATATTCTTTTTAGCCAAACTAAAAAAAAGTAGACATATAAATTATGACGGATGGAGTATTTTATACTCTCCTGTTCATTTTTAGTTGTTCAGTTTTATCTTTGCATTATTTAAGAATAAATAAATAAAATATATATTTTATGGTTTACCAATAATAATGATACCATTTTAAACAGTATTGAAAAATGATTTGGGGAATGAGCAATTAATAATACAAGAAGAAAAAAAATTATTTTTCACTTAATTTGCTAAAATGGACAAGTAAAATTTAAAATATATTTTTAATATAGTGGACAAATAAAAGTGAACGAAGTAACTGTACTAATTAAGTTCACACATATTATAAGAGTAGTGAGTGCAGTGATATGTTATATAAACTGACTAAAAATTCTTAATTTTCCCTCTTTCCCTTCTTTTACTTATATGGAAGATAGAAAACGATAAAAGTTGTCCTCGTATCTTTTGGGAAGTGGAAGAATTTGAGTCAGTTGTTCTAATTTTTTTGGTCAATCAAAGATGCATATATTATATATTAGGGAGTAGTACAAGGAGCGAACTGGGGTACAAAATTACAAAAATATCGTTGTGTACCCATACAAGTATTGGACAACATATGTAAATAAAAAGATGTGTGTCCCAAAGTGTTGCTTGCAGTTGTGGAACATTGATAGACTGTTCCACGTTGATCGTCAATGTACTTGGGCATTACAAAAAGCGGTGCCTCCAAAAGTTCAGTAGTTGAGGTTTGCATGGATAGAGTTGTCCCTTGTTTGTCCATTTGATCTGCCACTTAATTCTGCTCCCTGTATATATGCGTCACCCAAGGACTACCCAGAAGGTGTAGTAGGTACCTGCATTCATCAATCAAAGATGAGTAATGGAGATTATGTGAAAGGAGGAGTGAGATTACATCTGTTGAGTCCACATTAACCTCTAGTGGTGTGAAATTATGTTGGAGGGCGAACCTTAGTCCTTCCTGTAATACCGTAAGTTCCATGTAGAGTATGTTCCCCATAGGTCGGGAACCCATGTATCCTAGTAACCATCTACCGGATGAGTCTCGAATTGCTCCTCCAAAACCATATTTTTTATTGGGTATGTTACAGGTGCCATCCGAGTTAAGTTTAAAGGGAACCAGTATTTGGGGGGTTCCATTTGACATGCATGTGTAGTTTTTGCGGTAAGGTATTAGTATGGTTGATGCCTACGTAAAAGAATTCTGTAGCTTGACTTAATATGTGAGTGAGGTCTGGTGAAGTATATTTACCATCAAAAATAGTTCGATTCCTAGTTTTCCATAAATTCCAAAGGGTGAAAGGGATTAAGATTTGGGTAGGGAGTTGTTGGCTAGGAGTAGTTGTTTGCCAAATGAGTTGAGACAGTGTATAGGAAGTATTATCATGTAATCTATCTAAATTTGCATTAGATAAGTTAATGTGCAAGCTGTCCCAGAGCACTTTTGCATGTTGGCATAAGAAGAATAAGTGGGTGATTGATTCCTCATGTGTATGGAAGATGAGACATTGTGCATGTGGGGAAACTTGGATGTTATGAAGGTGACTTGAAGTGGGCAGTCAATGATGGCTCATGAGCCATAAAAAGTGTTTGATCTTTTGTGGTAACTGTAGTTTCCATAACCATTGGAGGGAGGTTGTTGGTTCATAGGAATCTAATTTATGGTAACATGATTTTACTGTGAAGAGGCCAGTAAAAGTTATGCCCCAATAAATTTGATCAAAGGTGGTAGGGTTTGTGATGATAGGTATGTAGTATTTGTTAATTAGTTGCTGCATATTAGTAGGAAATTCAAAGGGAGTTATTTGAGTATTAATGGTGTTATTAGTGATATAATTGGAGAGTGATGAAGAATGATCGTTCTGGGGTAGAGGACCTTCAATTGAATTCCTAAGAGTTAAGTTAGTGTCTAACTAGGGGTCATTCCAGAAACTAATATGTTTCCCATTGACGGGATTCCACCTTAGGCCTAGTTGACAAGAGGACCACCTAAGAGTGATTGCTCCAATTAGAGGACATATTTTTTGTCTTAGTAATTGTTAAGTATTTGGAAAGGATTACTTTAGCCCAGTGGGAGGATGGTGATTGGAAACGTCTCCAAGATAGGGATCCTAGTAATGCATTGTTTTTACGTTGGAGATTTTGTATACCCAAGCCCCCATTTGCCTTAGGTAATTGGATAGTTTCCCATTTAATAAGGTGCAATTTGCATTTTTGAGGTGTAGTGTCCCATAGGAAATTCCTTTGATAATGTTCAAGCTTGTTAATGATATTATTGGGTATTTTAATTAATTGTATAACATGATTAGGCATGCAGTTGAGTATAGCTTTAATTAAAGTAGTGCGTCCTGCCATTGATAAGAAGTTTGTTTTTCATCCTGCTAGCTTGTTTTTAAAATTGTCTAGTAAGTATTGGAAGTGATTGGGTGTTTGTTTGGTGTTAAAAATAGGGTAACCAAGGTATTTGCCAAAGTTTATACCTTCCTTCATATTGAATAGCTGAGTAACACTGTCTCTATCTTCCTTAGTAGTGTTTTTTGAGAAGAATATTTTTGATTTAGTATAATTAATAGTCAAGCCTGACAGTTTAGTAAAAATATTAAGGGTGTCTATAATGGAGTTCATGCTCTTAGTGGTTAATTTAGAGGTAATTGTAATGTCATCAACAAATAATAGGTGTGATAGAGGAGGTCCATGTCTTGATATTTTGATAGGGCACCATCTGAGGTAGTCTACATCTATGTGTATTTTTCCGGGATAGCATTTCCATGCATAGTATAAAGATATAAGAAGATAAAGGGTCGCCTTGACTGATGCCTCTCGAAGGTGAAACAAATTTTGTTGGTTGACCGTTGATTAAGATAGAGATTGAAGTGGTAGTGATGCATGACATTATGAGTTTTATAGGTTTTGGAGGGAGTTTAAAATAATGGAGTGTGTCATGAATAAATGCCCATTCTAACTTATCAAAGGCTTTTTCTAAGTCCAATTTTAGCAAGAAAGCTACATGTGTTCCTCGCTTCTTTCTAAAATGATGCATAATCTCTTGTACTATAATTGCATTATCAGAAGCTCTTCGATGAGGTAGGAAATCTGATTGCTCAGGACTAATAATGTTGATTAGGAAAGGTTTGATGCGTATGGAAATTATTTTAGTGATTAATTTGTAGAGTGTGTTGCAAAGAATAATGGGTCTGTATTGAGTGATTAATGAAGGTTGTTTAGTTTTAGGAATTAGACATAGGTAGATTTTATTAAGTTCTGGAGGAATTTGTTGAGTGTTAAAAATCTCATCACAAAGGGTAATAACTTGTGATTTAACTTGGAGCCAGTATTGTTGGAAGAAGTACGAGTGTAAGCCATCCGAACATGATGCTTTAAAGGGTTGGAAGGATTGGAGGGCTTCAGTAATTTCAACTTGTGTAAGTTGTTTGTCAAGTACCGAATAGTTATTAGAATTGTTTAGGTATGTGTTTTGTTGTATGAGTGGGTGGTGTGAGTGAGTAGTAGTAAATAGTGTGTGATAATAATTTTTAATAGACGTATTGATAGCTTGTTGGTCTAGTATCCAATTTCCAACAGAGTCTTTTAGAGCCGTTATACGGTCCCGTCTGCGCCTTTGTAGGGTTGTTAAGTGAAAAAAATTTGTGTTGGCATCACCATTTTGAAGCCAATTGATCCTTGATTTTAACTTCCAAAATTCTTCTTCAAGTTTGAGGATATCATTAAATTGATCAATTAGGTCTTTTTCTAGATTTTGGAGAACTCGCTAGTTAGATATTTAGGGGATTTTTATATTCCTTGTAGCCTAGTTAACAAGGTATTCTTTTTCTTGAAAATATTACCAAAAGTAATCTTATTCCATTCAATGATATTTTTTTGAAAAACTTTAATGGCCTGCAGGGTAGGTTTATTAGGGGTCCAACTTTGGGTAATAATAGAATGAAATTCAGGGTGAGTGGTCCAAATTATTTCAAATCTAACTATTTTGTCCTGAGGAGCTTTGTGCTTTTTTAAAGTTAATAGTAAGGGACTGTGGTCTGAGTGAGTTCTGGGCAAATGATGCATTGAAGCCTCGGGATAAAGATTGAGCCATTCGTAATTAGCTAAATATCTATTTAAGCGTTCTAGAATTCTATTTACTAATTGACGATTATTTGACCAAGTGTACCTACTACTCGTATACCCTAGGTCCACAAGTTTACAATAATTAATGCATTTTATGAACTGATCAGTGCGATTATTATTTATACTAAGGCCTCCATATTTTTCATTGGATGCAATAATTTCATTAAAATAGCCTCCTATTAACCAATGCAGTTTAATTTGATCATATATAGTACGTAGATTATCACACTGTATAGTGCATGCATGGATATCATTTTTTGCATAGACGATGGATAGTAACCAAGGCAGTTTAACCAAGGCAGTTTAATTTGATCATATATTGGTGACTGCCACTTGGTCGAGTTTGATGTCCTCCTCCTTTCATAGTAGGGCAATTCCTCCAGAGATTCCTTGTGCAGGTGACTATACTAAGTGTGAGAAACCATACTCATCTTTAAGATATTTATGATCTTGCATGTGCGTTTCCAGTAATGCCACAAGAGATGGGTTGTGGTAGTTAAGCATCGATCGAAAGTTCCTTTTAAACTCCGGTGACTGAGCCCCGCGACAGTTCTATATGACAAACTGCATTGATTGATTAATGAGTGGGTTAGATGGATTCTCACTCTCTATTATTGAGGATCTGGTCATCAGTGCTGGGATCATGACTATTGCAAACTTCCCCACCTTGGGGTTTCTTGTTGGACGGATATTTAGTGATACACTTTGCAGCTCTGTGGACAGGTTATGATCACTTTTCTTTCATACTGTTCTTTGAGGATGTAGGTCTTGTTTCCATTTAGGTAACTTAGTATAGGAAGTGCCTCTCTTATTTCTGCCATAGTTGCTGCCACTTTAAAGCACGCTATTTTGTCTAGTTCGCCGTGAGATGGACTGGGGGTGGTTGTGGACTGGTTGGAGGTGTTAGAGGGTGGTATGAAGAGGCTTGTGCATGAAGTGGAATTATAGGTATGATTGTTGTTTGAGGTTGGATCCATGGTACAAAGGTCTCTGGTAGGTAAAATGGAAGGTTTATGGTGTTCGTTGGTGGTGATGGTGGCAAGAACATTGGTAGTGGAGAGGGAGCCTGTGGTGTCACTGATTGATGCTGATGAAGGACTGATGGGGGATGCATTGCCCACAAAAATTAGTTGTAGAGAGTCACTCCCATGCGCATCCCTTCGGTGATAATTTGAGCTATATCCGCTGGATTTTGGATCATCACTATTACATCTTGGTTGTCTATCTCCATTGTGAAGGTCAGTACATGTTCCTGCATGCTCATTTCCATCCATGACTAGGGTAGGCTTGAGTTGGTGGGTACTGCATGATGTAAATGGGGGTTGGTTGTGGAGGGAGGTCCTGTGATGGTTGCATGGTGATGGTGTTTATGAAGATGGGGTGTTGGAGAAGAGTGGTGTTGGTAAAGGAATGTGTTCTTCTGTGTTGAAAGTTGTGAGGTGACCGGTTCATTAGGTTGTGATATAACTGGTAATGGATGGTTATGTGAATAAGTATTTGTTTGAGAAGGTGATGATGATGGTTCAGTATTGGAAGAAATTTGAGTGGTTAATGTGCCCGATTGATTTGATATGGGTAGTTTGTAGGTGTCACGCTCCCTTTTTTCCTCTCGGAATCGGGTTTATGATATTTGGGAGGACAACTCCTTCCTTTTGGGAATTGGGATTTGCATTTGAAGAGTCACCACCTAATGATTAGGGTGCATTAGGATACCAAAAGAATTTTTGAGTTGAACAATAAGAGAATGGGTAAGGGCTTGAAATTATTCCAAGGGGAAGGTGCTAGGAACTCCTCAGAATCCACTAGTGTGGTTCCCGGCCAGACCATTATTGTGAATTTAGGGTACAAGTAACATGCTGACAAATAAGGCTCAAATAAGAGGGTATTTCATATAATGGTTTGAAAATAAGCAGAGTTTGGAAGAGCAATTAGAAAAGAAAGTTGATTTTTTTAAAGAAGAAGTTGAAATGCTAAAAGAAATAAAGAAATAAGGGAAAGAGGGTCCTAGGTTTATTAATAATATGGATCACCCCACACAATGCCCGGTAATCAATCCTCTATGAGGGGCTATACGTGATATTATCGCGTGGTCATCATATCCATATCTACCCTTCCCACCCCGTTAAGGTATTAAAGCGCGGAATGGTCTCGATTACTTATGCATGCTTCTACCCGTCCCAATCCTGTTAGTCCCGGAGGTATTTTAGGACTACTAATCCTAAAAGGGAAGGGATATTGGGCTTATTTGGAGTTTTAAAGGTAAAAATCTAAGGCGACATACAAAACACATTTGCGCATTCAAGTGGAAACATACATACAAACAGAGGCTCAGTTATACCTCCTTGAACAAAAAAACACATAATTAACAAGACTTTCACCTACTGTTTAGGTCCGATTTGAAAGGATTAAAGACCAAGGAGTTGAACATTGAGGAAGACTGGTTTATTTCATAACTTAGATAAGAAGTCCAAATCAGGCCTGCTTGCTGGTTGTAATAATTAAGGTAAACAAATTTAGTTTATAATTATTAAACTAAGGCTTGCTTAAAGATTGGACAAAGACCCTATAGGCATGGTATCTACTGGATTCAGAAAGCGATGAAATAGTAAGGCCTGAAATAAACTATTTGAATGCATACTTGTTAAACTTGCTAAGTGAGGGAATTAGGTTATCAAAAGAGAGGAAAGATTTAACGAATTGATCATAAGTTCTGCAACTGATAGTAACCATTATTACTGGTTTTTTAGATCTATACTTGAGTGAGGTAGATCAGATTCAATTAGGAATTCCTATAGGCATGCTTTCTATGCGTTGCTGATTTTAAACTTTGTAGACATGGTATAAAAATGCATAAGCCTTATAGACATAGTATCTAAATGCAAAAGACCTATTTTAAACCTATAAGCATAAAATCTACATGCAACTGAATATGCAGAATTGAACAGTCCTATAGTCATGATTTTTTATGAAGTTGAATATGCAGAATTCAGAATGGACATATAGGCATGATTTGAATATGGAGAATTTAGAATACCTATAGACATGGTTTCTATAAGAAAGTTGGATATGCAGGAATATAGTAGTCCTATAGTCATGATTTCTACCATTTGCATACATAGTCACCCACCCCTTTTCACTGACCATCCCCAAGTATTTATTACAAATTATTACAGCTCGGAATAAATAAAAATACATCAGAAACTATAAAGAAAAGTACAATCAGAGGAAGCCTTATTCTTGACTTCCTCCCTGAGTTATGAGATAGACCAGCTCAATAAAAAACTATCGATCCAGAGTCTTTCTCTCATTTGAGTGTGTCAAAGTACCCTAAGAGCCTCAATAGGACTCCGGGCAATGCTCACACCCAAACTGTATTATCAGAATGAGGCAAGTGCGGTATGGAAGTGTCAGCCCTCAAATGTCCAAGTTTAGAGGTAGCTCAGGGAATCCCAAGGCAAGGCTCACAAAAGGGGGAAAGAACTTAAGGACTAAGAAAATATGCAAGTGAAGAACAATATTCTAATAGGGGGAAAGGAGAGGGAAGCAGCTACAAATAAGTAGACAAAAAGTGGTTCAAGGGAGTAGGGAAGTTGCAAAGAGTCTATTGCTTAGGCAAGGGCAAACTCTAGGCATGATCAGCAATGGAGGATGCTGGCATACCTATAAGCCAGCCAGAACACCCAATATTAGAGGCTAGGATCCCGGGGGATCAAGTTTGAGTCATGGGCAGTAATTTTCAGTATTGCCATGCCTCAAGCATAACATGAACACAGAGAGGTGGGGTTTAGGATTCATAATGGATTTGGAATAGGCAGAAGGAAATTACAACATGCTAAAGTAAGTATTGAACTATACATAAGTAGTAAGCAGATATGCAAGTAAAGGTAGTAATTAAACACATTATTGTGGTGCTGAATCTTAGTTAGAACATACCAGTTCAAAGGGACAAATAGAGAAAAATGTAGCAAGACTTGTAAACAAACCACAATACAAGTGACAAGAGAGAATACTTTTGGGTGTAAGTGTGAGTTTAGGAAAAAACTACGAGTATTGGTGTCTGTTTGTGTCAATGAAAGAGCATGGTATTTATAGTTTGACAACAGGCAGAAAATAAGGTAAAAAAATAATCATGTACAAATTAAAATCAATCAATAGAAGAACTTCCTTAAATTAAGGAGTTCAAACTTAAATAGTAATGAAAAAATTATTTAAGGAAAGAGATCAAGTAAGCATCTTGTGCAAAGTAGGTAATTAGGGAAAAATACATAGGAGTTTAATTAAGGGAAGAATTTTTGAAATACACAGTTAAATAAATAAGGTAAGAATCAATCAGTACATAGTAAACCAAGGAGTCAGAGACTAGAAATTACTGGTTCATGAATAAACCAAGTCATAAAGGCTAAGGAAAGTTTTCGACACAAACATAAAGGAAGTCTGAAATCAGTCAAAAATCAGTCATAAAGGAAGTGAAAGTCACAAGGAAAGAAATCAATCAGACTTACATAAAGGAAGTCTGAAATCAGTCAAAAATATTGAAAGTCATTTAGGGGGGAAGCTCAGCACATATAAAGAGCACACAAGTATGTGAGGCTGAATTTAGGACAAAATAAAGCGTTATGCAATTGCAAAATCCGTAAGTAGTAGACTATAGGAACATGGTAGTTACATAGGTCAGTTTCAGTAACTCAGCAATGGAGAAGGGAGAGAGTATCAAATAGCATGAAAATGGTCAAGTAAAGGATCTTATAGAGTTTAGCAGGAAGTCGGAATCATATAAAGAAATAAAAGTTGAAACAAAGATCTCGAAACTCAGTTGAGCAGTAGATAAAACAACTTCAGGAACTCGAATAGGTTCAAAGAGATTAGGGTTTTGAAACCAAACAAGTTTAGATATGAGGAACAAACAAATCACATAGTAAATAGTCTCAAAACTCGAATGAACCCCAAATTTTAGGGTTTTCACCATCAATCGAGTATAGAGATGATAGACAAGAGAGTTAGGCAAAAAATATCAACAAAGAAAATAAATTCGAAACCTTAAGAAAAGACTAAGGATTTAACATAAAGAAACACAGTAGATGAACAACATAAGCTCACAGTAGAAGAATCAACATAAGAAACACAGTAGAATACGCTAAAAATCAGAGAAGGTTTCGAACTAGCTTAACAAAACCCTAGATCGAAAAGATAGATGTTTTGAAGGTGAAGTTTTGAAAGAGACTTTGAGAAAACGTTTAAAAGCTTAAAGAGAACACATATCTACAACAGATCTAAAAGAATAAGAAGAACCTCGAAGGTTAGGGTTTCGGAAGAAACCCAAAGGGTGAGAAAGGCTTGGAAATAATCGATACAAGTATGAGAGGTCGGAATTAGGCTTGAATAGTCATAGCTGGCTGGAGCAAGGCCGAAGACGGTCATAGAACTCAAATCAAACAAAGTCTGAGCCAAACTTCTTCATGGTCCGCCCTTGAAACTTCACTAACTAGGCGAGTAGGAGTTATAAGAGGCCAGTGTAGGACTTCAATGGCCTCGGAAGCCATGGATTCCAGTGGTTTTTCGGCGGAAGTGCAAAGCGGCGGCTAGGGTTCTAGAAGCTTTGAGAGAGAATTGAGAGAATGGGGGGCGGATTCAAGGGCGACTACAGATGCAAATGGCCAGGGTTTTGGGTGGGGGGATAGGTCAGGTTAAAAAAGGAAGGGACGAATATGAATCGTTGATCTGTTAGATCAACGGTTGGGATTAAAAGGGGGGCCGGACGGGTTATTTTAAAGGGTTATGGGTCGGGTAGATTTAGGACTTGGGCCAGGTAATGGGATTTGGAATTGGGTCTAACTAGAGGTTCAAATCTGGCTAAAATTGAAATGCAAATGGGCTATCATTAAAATAGTCATTTTCCCCCTTATTTATTTTATAAAAAATAGTAAAATAATTTCTGAAAATAAATTAAAGGCATTAAAATGATTAATAATACATAATTTCAAATTAAAAATACTGGAGTCAATTTTAAAAATATAAATATGATTTATATTTTAAAAGAGGCCAATATTGCAATTATATGCAATTTAGCTTTAAAAAAATGCCAAATAAATTCGTAAAAATACGCACAAATTGTGTTAGCTATATTTTAGTACAAATATGAGAATTCAATAAATAAATTACCAAAAAGATAATTTTGGGAATAATTATTGGGTTTTTCTTGATAAAATAGGGCAATAAATTTAAAAAAATCTTTAAAAATTAAGGAAAAATAGAAAAACCTTTGGACATACTTATATATGCATATACATACTATTTTGAAAGTATTATGCATACTAAAAATATACAGGGAAAAAGTGGACATCAACAGATGCTCCTCTTTACCCAGGAAGGATGAAAGAGTTGTCGGGTAAAGATATAATGGCCAATTTTGACCGAACGCAACAACTCGAAGAAGTTAGGCCGCGCTCTGGCTCCTGAGCTACCTACATCTAGTTGGTCTTACAGGAATCAGGCCGTATGTAGTTCAGGATCCGTCGGCGGAGTAGGCCGGTGGAGACTTTCAAGAACGGACACAATATTGAGGATGAGTGAATGGTCAAAGTCTAACAGGGTTGCGGGAATTGGAGCGGGATCGCTCCTGCTGAGATGGCCGTTTCTCACCTGTTTACCTGCAAATAAGCAACACAAGCATATATTATGCGTAAATTTAAACATGATGCAAATTCCCATCGGACCATGAATGTTTGTCCTCGGACGGTTAGGATGACGTCCTTAGACCATGATGTCCTGGGCTATAAGGCGTATAATAAAGGATTCGCAGGCCATGAAATGATGCTCTCGGGCTATGATGATGATGCCTACGAACCATGATGCCTTTGAATAATGATATGCAAAAGATAAAAAGGAGTCCTCGGGCCATGACATGGCATTCTCGGGCTATGGAAATGATGCCTCCGAACAATGATGCCTTTGGACAATTTGACGATCTTTCAGTCCATGAGATGCAGTAGGTGGCGATCTTTTAGCCATACAAATGTAAATAAGGCGGCGATTTTTCAGCCATACAAACGTAAAGGTGGTGATCTTTTAGCCATGCAAATGCGAATAAGGAAGCGATTTTTCAGCCATGCAAATGTAAAGGTGGCGATCTTTCAGCCAATGCAGATGTAAATGTGGCGATCTTTCAGCCATGAAAATGTAAAGGTGACGATATTTTGACCATGCATATGTAAAGGTGGTGATATTTCAGCCATGTAAATGTAAATAAGGTGGCGATCTTTTAGCCATGCAAACGTAAAGGTGGTGATCTTTCAGCCAATGCAGATGTAAAGGTGGTGATCTTTCAGCCATGCAAATGTAAAGGTGGTGATCTTTCAGCCATGCAAATGTAAAGATGGCGATCTTTCAATGTAAAGGTGGCGATCTTTCAGCCAATGCAGATGTAAATGTGGCGATCTTTAGGCCAATGCAAATGTAAAGGTGGCGATCTTTCAGCCAATGCATATGTAAAGGTGGCGATCTTTCAGCCAATGCAAATATAAGGTGGCAATCTTTCAGTCAATACAGATGTAAAGGTGGCGATCTTTTAGCCAATGCAAATGTAAATAAGGCGGCAATCTTTCAGCCATGTAGATGGAGGTAGAACTTAACCTCAGAAGGTAAAATAGTAGCCTTATGCAAGAAGTAAAAGCATAAAATGATAATAGAATTTTCTTAGCTGATAGAGGATTGCGATATCGCGACTACTGGGGATACTGTGTCTGTTGGGGACACTGTGTGCATATCACGGCTGTGAGTAAGTGCAATGGTTCTGAAAATTGTATTTCTGAGCAATGTAAGTCTCGTGAGTGTATAGTATGTTCGATGATTTTTCAACTCAAGTGCCTGCATCCAAAGAAAAATCATGAGTTTTGTAAAAGGGGAGGTTAGTTCGTATTCCCGCTGGCTCTGCTTGACCTGCTCGACTTTGATCTGGTGATACTGCATGTATCATTGGGGTAGTGTTTCCAAACAAGGCAATGCATGATTTAGTAAAGTCATACATAAATATATAATTAAGAATATTTTTCTTTTGATGAACCAACGAATGCGATGTTGTTCAAGACATTGCAACCCTTCTTGTTACGGGATTTTGAGGGTCCTCCTCAATATTCTACCCCAGTTTAATGGATTGATGCTTTCGACTGCTGCTAGCGATGGTTGGCTGAAATTAACTTCAGAATTTTGAGGGTCTTCCTGAAAATTCTGCCCCAGTTTCCAATTACGGGGGAAATAAAATTTTTATTGAATTGTGACCGAACCTATAGGGCTGCCTACGTATCCCCTCTTAAACGGGAATCAGGTCATGCATATTTCAATTTACATCATATAGGAAATCATAAAGATTACACATAGTAACGCTTGACTGCATCTGAATTGATCGGCTTTGGCCATACTTCTCCATCCATTTCTACAAGTCGGAGGGCTCCTCCTGTTAGAACCCAGTGAACCATGTATGGGCCCTGCCAACTGGGAGAGAATTTCCCTTTGGCTTTATCTTGATGTGGAAAGATTTCCTTTAACACCAGCTGCCCCGGTGTGAACTGCCTCGGCTTGACTCTTTTGTTTAAGGCTCTGGACATCTTGTTTTGTTAAAGTTGACCATGGCAAACTGCATTCATTCTTTTTCTATTGATAAGAATCAGCTGCTCGTAATGACTTTTTACCCACTCTGCATCGTCGAGCTCAGCTTCCTGTATGATCCTTAGAGAGAGAATTTCTACCATAAACTAGCACATAGGGGGTTGCCCCAGTTGATGTGCGAACTGTGGTGTGATATCCCAGTAAAGCAAACGGCAACTTCTCGTGCCACTATTTATGCTCCTCCATCATTTTCCTCAATATCTTCCTGATATTCTTATTGGCAACTTCTACTGCTCCGTTTATCTGAGGTTTGTAGGCTGTAGATTTCTTGTGTCTGATCTTGAAGGTTTCACACATGGCTTTCATCAAGTCACTATTGGGGTTGGAGCCATTATCGGTAATGATTGCCTCTGGAATCCCGAATCGGCAAACGATGCGGTCTCGGACAAAGTCTTCCACAACTTTCTTAGTCACTACTCTATAAGATGCTGTTTCGACCCATTTGGTGAAATAGTTGATTGCTACCAAGATAAACATGTGCTCGTTGGAAGCAGCGAACTCGATTGTTCCAATAACATCTATTCCCAAGCGGCAAACGACCATGGTGAGTTTGTTGCATTAAGCTCGCTTGGAGGTACCTTGATCATGTCTGCATGTATCTGATAGCGGTGGCATTTTCGGACATACTGGATGCAGTCCGTCTCTATAATCATCCAAAAGTAACCAGCATGGAGTATCTTCTTCGCTAAGACAAAATCGTTCATATGTGGACCGCAGGTCCCAGCATGAATTTCCTCGAGTATCCTAGATGCTTCTTTTGTGTCGACACACCTTAACAATCCAAGATCAGGAGTCCTCCTATACAGGATTCCCTCGCTGTGAAAGAAATTGTTGGACAACCTCCGAAGGTTGCATTTCTGAGTAGTATTTGCAAGTTCTAGGTATTCTCCTTTCGTCAAATATCCTTCATATCATGAAACCAAGGTTTTCTGTATGCTTCTTCCTCAACATGAGTACAATAAGCTGGCTGATCCTGGATCTTTACCGGAATAAGGTCAATGAAGTTCTTTTCTGGATGTTGTATCATGGATGATAGGGTAGCCAATGCATCGGCGAACTCATTCTGGATTCTGGGAATATGTTGGAATTCTGTCTTTGTGAACCTCTTTCTTAATTTCTGTACATGATGCAGATACGGGAGTATCTTGGAGTTTTTCATTGCCCATTCTTCTCGGACCTGACATATAAGTAGGTCTGAATCTCTGATCACTAGCAACTCTTGAATGTTCATGTCAATGGCCATCTTGAGTCCTAAGATGCAAGCTCATACTCGGCCATGTTGTTGGTGCACGGGAACCTGAGTTTGGCAGACACCAGATAATGCTGACCAGTTTTTGATACTAGGACTGCTCCTATGCCAACTCGAAATTTGCTGCTCCATCGAAAAACATTCTCCAACCATCATAGGATTCTGCAATGTCCTCTCCTATGAACGATACCTCTTCATTAGGAAAATACATTTTCAAGGGTTTGTATTCTCTATCTATGGGATTTTCAGCAAGGTGATCTGCTAATGCCTGACCCTTGATTGCTTTCTGAGTCAAGTAGACAATGTCGAACTCACTCAACAGGATTTGCCACTTGGCTAGCTTACCAGTGGGCATGGGCTTCTGAAAGATGTACTTCAAGGGATCTATCCTTGATATGAGGTATGTAGTATAGGCACATAAATAGTGCTTCAACTTCTGAGCTACCCAAGTCAAAGCACAGCAGGTGCGCTCTAATAGAGAATACCGGGTCTCGTACGGGGTGAACTTTTTACTGAGGTAATAAATTGCCTGCTCCTTCCTCCCTGTTTCATCATGCTACCCCAGAACACAATCGAAGGCTCCATCAAATATTGCAAGGTAAAGTAATAAGGGTCTACCTGGCTCATGCAGAACTAAAACTGGTGGTGTTGACAAGTATTTCTTGATTCTGTCGAAATCTCTTTGGCAATTATCAGTCCATTTGGTAACGACATCCTTCTTCAGCATCTTAAAGATCGACTTGCAGATAATTGTAGATTGTGCTATGAACCGACTAATGTAGTTAAGTCTCCCCAAGAAACTCATCACGTCCTTCTTGTTCTTTGATGGTGGCAATTCTTTAATAGCTTTGACCTTTGATGGATCCAGTTCTATTCCTCGGTGACTCACAATAAACCCAAGTAGTTTTCCAGTAGGAACCCCAAATGCACACTTCGCGAGATTCAGTTTCAGGTTGTACCTCCGTAATCTGTTGAAGAACTTCCTCAAATCTTCCATGTGGTTAGTGGATTTCTTGGACTTGATAATAACATCATCTACATACACCTCTATCTCCTTGTGTCTCATATCATGGAAGATGGTAGTCATGGCCCTCATGTAGGTGGCCCCTGCATTCTTCAGGACGAACGACATCATCTTGTAACAGTACATTCCCCACGGCGTAATGAAAGCCATTTTCTAAGCATCTTCTTCATCCATCCAGATCTGATGATACCCAGCAAAATAATCCAGAAATGTCTGCAATTCATGCTTGGCTCAATTGTCGATCAGGATGTGTATGTTTGGCAAGGGGATGTTATCTTTCGGACTGGCCCGGTTGAGATCCCGGTAGTCGACATAGACTCTGCCCTTCCCGTCCTTCTTTGGTACTGTCACAATGTTGGCTAACCATGTTGGGTATTCTACTACCCTGAGAACCTTGGCTTTGACTTGCTTAGTGACTTCTTCCTTGATTTAGACTCATGTTGGGTTTAAACTTTCTGAGCTTTTGCTTTACCGACAGACATGTTGGATCGGTTTACAGTTTGTGAGCCACAATAGATGTACTCGGACCAATCATGTCATCATACGACCAAGCAAATATGTCTTCATATTCCCTTAGAAATTCTGTGTATTCCTTCTTTTCTGATGGCGATAAGTGGACATTGATTCTCGTTTCTTTGACGGTCTCTGAATCTCCCAGGTTAACAATATCGGTCTCATCCAGGTTGGACTTAGGTATGTTCTCAAAATTCTCAACTTCCTTAACAACCTCTTATGGTATTTCATCTTCCTCTAAATCTGTGTCCATTTGTTGCGTTGTCTCGTTGCACGTCATAGTCATCGGTTTATCAAGATAGGTGATAGTAATGCTGTATAAGTAAAGTAATGAGAGAAAATAATAGTAATAAGTGTTGATTCATAAGGAAAGTCAAAAATTCTTTGATAAATTGCATAATCGTTTTGAACATTAGAGATCTTATTGCGGGAATTAAAATGCGAAAGGAAAATCATTTAGTAAATAAAAACAGTGCATGATGCTTGTTTTAGCCTTGCTACCCCGAGGCTCGTCGGGCTCTGATTGTCCTGATGGTCTAGTTATTGAGGCGTGCCCCTCTACTTACGGCTTGTATGGAAGGGCTTTCCTCCCTCTCCTCCTCAAGAACAACATAACAATCCATGTCATTGTCTTCTAGGAACAAATTCCTCATCGCTGGAAGTGTTTATTCTTCTTCTGACCCATAGATAGCATCGGTCGGTTGGAAAGTATGCTCCAAGTGTAGTATTGGCTGCTCCAATGGGTAGTAAGGACCGCGCCATAGTGGCGACCAGTGGTTGAATTCCTCCCAGGTGTACTCATATCCTAGACCGAAAGTAGTGCCATGCTTCTTGAGCTTTTTGGGCTTAGCGATTCCTTAGAGATTCTTGCCGAGCCCTTTGCCAGGTTTTTACCCACACCAATTCAGTATACTCTTGATCTTGTTACCCTACCATTTGTCTTTGTCAATAACGTTCACCCATTCGATGTGGTGGTAAGTCTCTCCTCCTAGCTTCTTTCTCCCCTCGATTGATAGAATGGACTGGCGACTGTATATGGGGTTGCTACCGTCGCTGTGAATGATCACTTCCTGGTGATTCCATTCGAATTTTTCTACCTGATATAGTGTTGATGCTACAGCCCTAGCAGCGTGGATCCATGGCCGTCCCAATAGCAAATTGTAAGATGCTGGCATGTCTATCACTTGGAAATCAATATCGAACCAAGTTGGCCCCATCTGTAAGCACAGACTAATTTCCCCAATGGTGGACCTTTGGGAACCGTTGAAAGCTTTCATGTTGACGGCTCCATCCTTTATCTGGTGCAGTCCCCTACCCAACTTCTTGAGTGTTACCAATAAACAAATGTTGAGACTGGAACCCCCGTCGATTAGGATCCTGGTGATGAAGTAGTCCTCGTATTGCACTGTGATGTGTAGTGGTTTGTTGTGTCCCAACCCTTTAGGTGGCAACTCATCCTCATGATAAGTGATCTTGTGGCTCTCCAACACCTGTCCTACCATGTTAGCCATTTCCCCGCCCGTGATGTTGCTTGGCACGTATGCTTCACTCAGCACCCTCAATAGAGCATTCTTGTGTGCCTCAGAATTTTGTAGCAAAGCAAGTATGGAGATTTGTGCCGATATTTTGTTCAACTGGTCGATGACCGAGTATTCCTTGGCCTGTATCTTTCTCCAGAGATTGTCTGGACCTGTCTCAATGATGGGCGACCAATTGGAGGCTTGCTTGCTTGACTCAACTAGATGTTCTGGGGTATAAACTCTACCTGTTCTTGTCATACCCTGTGCGGCAACAGTTTCCTCGAAACTAACCTTGCCTTTCCTCCTTGCCTCGACTGTATAGTCCTATGGTATAGCCTTGGTATGGAATGGTGTCGCGGCCGACATCACCACTGGGATCGGCGTGGCTGTCTTCACTCTGAATGGAGCATGTCCCTTGGGTGGCAAAACTGTAACTTCGAATGGTGTATGTGCATTTGTTGGAGACATGAATTCAACCTTAATTGGCACTGGTGTCTCAAGTGGCACTGACAGATTCACCTCAGCATCCCAGATGGCTAAATTTGGACTATGATTGGATTAAGAGTAACCATTGGCTTCTTTGGGTCATCACCTTCTGCAATCAACCCGATAGACCCCTAGGGATCCTAATCTTCCTCTATTACAATCATGTGAACATCTCCACCCTTATGGTCTGGCAGAGGGTTATTGCGGACATTCAGAATGGGCTTTTTTGCAACAATAATTTTGTTGTCAATCAAAGCCTGGATCTTGTCCTTCAAAGAACGACATTCGTCGATGGTGTGCCCCTTCATGCCAGAATGGTATGCACAAGATTTGTTTGTGTTAACCCACTGAGAAGGGTTCTCATAAGCTGTAGAAGGGATAGGGGTGACATAACCAGCAGCTTTGAGTCTCTTGTACAACTAGTCGATAGGTTCAGCAATGGTTGTATATTGTTTAGGAGGTCTACGGTCAAAACTTGGTCGAGGTCTAGGGAAGTTCTGGCGTATAGTAGATGATTGATGGTGGGATGGTTGAGCATTGTAGGTTTGGTAAACATGTTCGGGTTGGGAATATCTGGGTGAAGTAGGTTTATATATGGGAGGTGGAGATGACTGATAAGTGGGGTGGAGTTTGGTAAGAGGGTGAGGGTGTTTGGTAGTTTGGAGTAGGCTGATATGTGAGTGGAGGCATTAGATAGGTTTGGTATTTGATGGGGGATTTGGTTCTCTGTGCCACCATGACGACTCATACGTCTCTTTTCTTGGATACACCACCGGACCGTAGGGCCTTATTTATGCCTTGCAGTGCCTCGAAGTTTGTAACCATACCGCTTTTGATGCCTTCTTCAATCCTTTCACCTAGCTTGATAATGTCAAAAAATTTGTGGCTCTCGATCATCATTAGCCATTCATAATACTGCGGTTCCTAAGCCCGAACAAAGAATTTGTTCATTCGTTCCTCTTCAAGGGCAGGCCTAACCTTAGCAGCTTCGAACCTCCAGCGAGTAGCATACTCACGAAATGTTTCTGTAGGTTTCTTCTTTAGATTCTGAATGTAGAATACATCCGCCACATTCTCCATGTTGAACTTGAACCTATCCATAAAATAGGACGCCATGCCTACCCAACTTGACCACTTCTTCGGATCTTGGCTAATGTACCAAGATAGAGCATCTCCTTTCAGGCTCCTCATGAACAACTTCATGTGAATTCTATCGTCTTTCCCTACTCCAACCAGCTTGTCACAGTATGTTCTCAAATGTACTCTTGGATCCCCTGTACCATCAAATATCTCGAACTTAAGAGGTTTGTATCTCTCGGGCAATTCAACATCGGGCTGTATGCAAAGATCTTCATAGTTCAGCCCCTCAATTCCTTTGCTTCTTTCGACGCCTCGAATCCGGCTAGTCAATTTCTTGAGTTCTTCGGCCAGATTCCTGATGAGCAGGGTTGGGTGGAGTGTGTTATGGTCTTCACATATATGAGGGTATTATGATGGGTGTGAAAGTGGTCATTTATGGGGTTTTGGGGTTCCGGGATGAGCAGTGGAGTATTGTTGGAAGTATGGCAGGTATTGCAGTGGTGGTGAGAAGCGGGATAGTTTTGTGGCTTTGGGATATTTTGTGGAGGTGTAGGGTTCTGAGCATTTGGGAAATTGACATCGGGAGTGGTGAGGGAAAATGACAGATTCGCCAGATTCCGAACCTGATCAAGCTCTTCTTGGAATTTCAGCAGTTTTTGTTCAAGTTGAGATGCACTTTCCAGAGTACCATGACCATGAGTGACCTCTACCCATTCAGTTGAGTTCTCCTTTCTGGCGTTGTTTGAATCTTCCATTTTTCCTTTGTTCTTATTTTTGACAGGACTAAGAGGAGGAGTGGGTGGAGGGACCTTGGATCTCGTTGAATAAGATGATGTTGCCAGAGTGCATGAACTAACCTTTGGGGAAGGGAAATAAATAAACAAAAAGTAAAAACAAAAGGTAATAAGTCAGTGAGGATTATTAGAAAATGTTGCGATATTTAAACACATAGTGCAAGAATGTAAATCGTGTCCTATTTGGGAACCTCTTTGTGCCCGAGGTAGGCCTAGCGATAGGTTGATTTGGAGAACTTAGAATACTAAATGCCTCATTTTATTGATAAAAAGTAGACGAATCCCAAATCGATACTAAATAACATGAAATAAAATATCACTAGTGGCTATCAACCTTATTACATTCATAAAACGAAAAAGTAAATTCCTATCTACTTGGTCCAGGAAGGACCTTCCTCAGGTTGAATGCTCTCGTTAATCAAATCCTTCAGTTCGCGTAGGTTTACCAGTAAAAATGCCTTGGCCAGTTGTTCTCATTCGTTTCTCTCAGCGCTTTGGTAGTCGTTGACTCTCTTCCTCGCTTTTCCTTCTAATTCCAGCAGACTGTATTCTAGATATTCCAATTTTCTGCTAGCTCTGGCGGCCCTCTCTTTCCACTCATTGATTTGGTCATCTGATGGAAGACTCCTCCACCAGTCTAGCAAGAGTGGGGGCGTGCTATCCATTTCAAAACTAGGGAAGTCATTTTTCATTTTCTACAAGACAAAAGGGTTAAGACCATACCCTACCGGACTCGACTATTTAACATCAACAATTAGCATAAAAGCATTTATTTCTCCAAATAAATGCACATAACGTGATAGTGTCCATTTGGGTTTTAGGGAAACCTAGTGGACTTTGGACAAGGCTATCTTAAAGAGTCATTATGCGGACAACATAACTGACTCGACTAGGTTTGACCATGATGCATGCATATTTAAACAGAGTAAGGTTTCTATGAGGTTTTAGACTGGTACCCTTGAGCGTACAACTCAAGGGGTAAAGGCATGGAACCATCGACTACACCGTTGATTGATTGGTTTTACCGCAAATATGCCTTTTTACGGATTTAGGGGTGATAATATCAAAAGATTGCAACCACTCATTATAAGTGTTGCTATGGGATTTGTTTTGGAACGAATGGAATATGATGTTGAGCATGATTATGCAACAGTTAAAGCATGTTGTCATGTATTTGCACGTTAAGAAAGCAATAAATACAACAGTTCTTCATAATTTAAAGTAGTAATAAGGGAAAGCAGTAAAGGAAAGAAATAAAGGAAAGAAACAAAAAGACAAGTCAATTTTATAGTTGAATAGGGAATTAAATACTTAAAGGAATTAAACAAATAAAGACATATAAAGAAGTGTAATGTCACAATAATAATCTGAAATGGTAAAAGCCTACAATATCCCCAGTAGAGTCACCATGCCATCGCGCCCCCTTTTTTCCTCTCGGAATCGGGTTTATGACATTTGGGAGGACAACTCATTCCTTTTGGGAATTGGGATTTACATTTGAAGAGACGCCACCTAATGATTAGGGTGCCTTAGGATACCAAAAGAATTTTTGAGTTGAACAACCAGAGATTGGGTAAGGGATTGAAATTATTCTAAAGGGAAGGTGTTAGGCACCCCTCAGAATCCACTAGTGTGGTTCCCGGCTAGACCATTATTGTAAATTTAGGGTACAATTAACACACTGACAAATAAGGCTCAAATAAGAGGGGATTTCATATAATGGTTTGAAAATAAGCAGAGTTTGGAAGAGCAATTAGAAAAGAAAGCTGATTTTTTAAAAGAAAGAGTTGAAATGCTAAAAGAAATAAATAAATAAAGGAAAGGGGGGGGGGGGCTAGGTTTATTAATAATATGGATCACCCCACACAATGCCCGGTAATCACTCCTCGATGAGGGGTTACACGTGACATTATCGCGTGGTCATCATATCCATATCTACCCTTCCCACCCCATTAAGGTATTAAAGCGCGGAATGATCTCGATTACTTATTACATGCTTCTACCTGTCCCAATCCTATCAGTCCCAGAGGCATTTAGGAATACTAATCCTAAAAGGGAAGGGATATTGGTCTTATTTGGAGTTTCAAAGGTAAAAATCTAAGGTGACATAGAAAACACATTTGCACATTTAAGGGGAAACATACACACAAACAAAGGCTCAGTTATACCTCCTTGAACAAAAAAAACAAATTAGCATGACTTTCACATACTGTTTAGGTCCGATTTGAAAGGATTAAAGACCAAGGAGTTGAACATTGAGGCAGACTGGTTTATTTCATAACTCATACAAGAAGTCCGAATTAGGCCTGCCTGCTGCTTGTAATAATTAAGGGAAACAAATTTAGTTTATAATTATTAACCTAAGGCTTGCTTAAAGATTGGACAAAGACACTATAGGCATGGTATCTACTGGATTCAGAAAGCGATGAAATAGTAAGGCCTGAAATAAACTGTTTGAATGCATACTTGTTAAACTTGCTAAATGAGGGAATCAGGTTATCAAAAGAAAGGAAAGATTTAACGAATTGATCATAAGTTCTGCAACTGATAGTAACCATTCAGATTCAATTAGGAATTCCTATAGGCATGCTTTCTATGCGTTGCTGATTTTAAACTTTGTAGACATGGTATAAAAATACAGAAGCCTTATAGACATAGTATCTAAATGCAGAAGACCTGTTCTAAACCTATAAGCATGGAATCTAGATGCATATGAATATGTAGGATTGAACAGTCCTATAGTCATGATTTCTATATGAAGTTGAATATGCAGAATTCAAAATGGAATTATAGGCATGATTTGAATATGCAGAATTCAGAATACCTATAGACATGGTTTCTATATGAAAGTTGGATATGCAGGAATATAGTAGTCCTATAGTCATGATTTCTACCCTTTGCATACATAGTCACCCACCCATTTTTACTGACCATCCCCAAGTGTTTATTACAAATTATTACAGCCTGAAATAAATAAAATTACATCAGAAACTATAAAGAAAAGTACAATCAAAGGAAGACTGATTCTTGACTTCCTCTCTGAGTTATGAGATAGACCATCTCAAAAAAAAAACCATTTATCCAGAGCCTTTCTCCCATTTGAGTGTGTCAAAGTTCCCTAAGAGCCTCAATGGGACTCCAGGCAATGCTTACACCTAAAATGTATTATCAGAATGGGGCAAGTGCGGTGTAGAATTGCCAGCCCTCAAGTGTCCAAGTTCAGAGGAAGCTCAAGGGGTCCCAAAGAAAGGCTCACAAAAGGGGGGCAGAACATAAGGACTAAGAAAGTGTGCAAGTGAAGAACAAAATTCTAAAAGGGGGAAAAAAGAGGGAAGCAACTACAAATAAGTACACAAAAAGGGGTCAGGGGAGTAGGGAATTTATAAAGAGTCTATTGCTTAGGCAAGGGAAAACTCTAGGCATGCTCAGCAATGGAGGATGCTGGCATACCTATAAGCCTGCCAGAACACACAATATTAGAGGCTAGGATCCCGGGGGATCAATTTTGAGTCATGGACAGTAATTTTCAGTAATGCCATGCCTCAAGCATAGCATGAACACATAGAGGTGTGGTCTAGGATTCATAATGGATTTGGAATAGGCAAAAGGAAATTACAGCATGCTAAGGTAAGTATTGAACTATACATAAGCAGTAAGCAGACATGCAAGTAAAGGTAGTAAATAAACACATTATTGTGGTGCTGAATCTTAATTAGAACATACCAGTTCAAAAAGGCAAATAGAGAAAAAACAGCAAGACTTGTAAACAAACCACAGTACAAGTGACAAGAGAGAATACTTTTGGGTGTAAGTGTGAGTTCAGAAAAAAAAACTATGAGTATTGGTGTCTGTTTATGTCAATGAAAGAGCATGGTATTTATAGTTTGACAACAGACAGAAAATAAGGTAAGAAAATAATCATGTACCAATTAAAATCAATCAATAGAATAACTTCCTTTAATTAAGGAGTTCAAACTTAAACAATAATGAACAAAAAATTATTTAAGGAAAGAGATCAAGTAAACATCTTGTGCAAAGTAGGCAATTAGGGGTAAATACATAGGAGTTTAATTAATGGAAGAATTTTTGAAATACACGGTTAAATAAATAAGGTAAGAATCGATCAGTACATAGTAAATCAAGGAGTCAGAGATTCAAAATTACTAGTTTATAAATAAACCAAGTCAGAAAGGCTAAGGAAAGTTTTTGACTCAAACCAAGTAACAGGGAAATCAACAAACAAGGAATGAAATAAATCGGACTTACACAAAGGAAGTCTGAAATCAGTCAAAAAAATTAAAAGTCATTTAGAGGGGAAGCTCAGCACATATAAAGAGCACACAAGTATGCGAGGCTGAATTTAGGACAAAAGAAAGCGTTATACAATTGCAAAATCCGTAAGTAGTAGACTATAAGAACATGGTAGTCACATAGGTCAGTTTCAGTAACTCAGAAATGGAGAAGGGAGAGAGTAACAAATAGCATGCAAATGGTCAAGTAAAAGATCTTATTGAGTTTAGCAGGAAGTCAGAATCATATAAAGAAACAAAAGTTGAAATAAAGATCTCAAAACTCAGTTGAATAGTAGATGAAACGACTTCAGGAACTCAAATAGGTCCAAAGAGATTAGGGTTTTGAAACCAAATAAGTTCAGAGATGAGGAACAAACAAATCACATAGCAAATAGTCTCAAAACTTGAATGAACCCCAAATTTTAGGGTTTTCATCATCAATCGAGTATAGAGATGAAAGACAAGAGAGTCAGGCAAAAAATATCAACAAAGAAAATAAATCTGAAACCTTAAGAAAAGACTAAGACTTTAACATAAAGAAACATAGTAGAAGAACAACATAAGAACACAGTAGAAGAATCAACATAAGAAACACAATAGAACATGCTAAAAATTAGAGCAGGCTTCGAACTAGCTTAACAAAACCCTAGATCGGAAAAGATAGATGTTTTGAAGGTAAAGTTTTGAAAGAGACTTTAAGAAAACGTTTAAAAGCTTAAAGAGAACACAGATCTACAACGAATCTAAAAGAATCAGAAGAACCTTGAAGGTTAGGGTTTCAGAAGAAACCCAAAGGGTGAGAAAGGCTTGGAAATCATCGATCCAAGTAGGAGAGGTCGGAATCAGGCTTGAATAGTCGTAGCTGGCCAGAGCAAGGCCGGAGATGGCAATAGAACTCAAATCAACCAAAATCTTGGCCAAACTTCTTCGTGGTCGGGCCTTGAAACCTTAGTAACCAGGCGGGTAGGAGTTATAGGAGGCCAGTGTAGGACTTCAATGGCCTCGGAAGCCATGGATTCCAGTGGTTTTTCGGCGGAAGTGCAAAGCGGCGGCTAGGGTTCGAGAAGCTTTGAGAGAGAATTGAGAGAATGGGGGGAGGGGGATTCAAGGGCGACTACATATGCAAATGGCCAGGGTTTGGGGGGGGGATAGGTCAGGTTAAAAAAGGAAGGGACGAATATGAATCGTTGATCTGTTAAATCAACGGTTGAGATTAAAAGGGGGGCCGGACGGGTTATTTTAAAGGGTTGTGGGTCGGGTAGATTTAGGACTTGGGCCAGGTAATGGGATTTGGAATTGGGTCTAACTAGAGGTTCAAATCTGGATAAAATTGAAATGCAAATGGGCTATCATTAAAATAGTCATTTTCTCCCTTATTTATTTTATAAAAAATAGTAAAACAATTTCTGGAAATAAATTAAAGGCACTAACATAATTAATAATACATAATTTCAAATGAAAAATACCGGAGTCAATTTTATAAATATAAATATGATTTATATTTTAAAAGAGGCCAATATTGCAATTATATGCAATTTAGCTTTTAAAAAATGCCATATAAATTCGTAAATATACGCAAAAAATTTGTTAGCTATATTTTAGTACAAATATGAGAATCCAATAAATGAATTACCAAAAAGATAATTTTGAGAATAATTATTGGGGTTTTCTTGATAAAATAGGGTAATAATTTGATAAATAATCTTTAAAGATTAAGAAAAAAATAGGAAAATCTTTGGACTTACTTATATATGCATATACATGCTATTTTGAAAGTATTTTGCATATTAAAAATATACAGAGAAAAATTGGTTATCAACAGTAGGTAGTCTCGTTTGAAGTATTGGAGCCGGTTGCTTATGTGGGATATTGGGCTTTGTTAGGAGAAGCGTTAGATAAATGGGTAGAGAGTAAGGGTGTCGGGCATTGGTTAATTGTTTGGAGGATTGGATTGCCGTGAGATAGGCTTGCACTTGAGTGCCTATTGTTTGAGAAGGGGTGTGCATGCATGTGTCTTGATTGGCATATGTGATGTGCTTGTGTGCCACGTGTCTATTCAGTGTGCTTTGTATGTTAGTTATTGATAAGTCAGCAATATAGGGTGCTGAGTGTAAAGATTGTGGGGAGTTGGATTGTGGGCTCGGTGTGTTGTGGTTATTTGCTTGGGCTGCAAGGTCTGGCCCATTAGAAATGGCCATTTGGTCTAAAGTTTCAGGGTCATTAAGAATGTTTAAATTATTTTCATTAAAAAACTTAGATTGAACTAAATGGTTAGTGGTAATTGGAGATTTCTCTGGGTGTAAGTGTTTACCAACAGGGGAAATAAGTGAATTAGGGTTAGGAGACATACCTGTGGGTCCCGCGCCGCCATAGTGGGAGTTGTAGGATTGGACAGTGGTTGAAGTTGGTGATTTGGCTCTTGAACAATTTTTGGAGGGAAATGTAACTATTTTCCACTCATTAGTGTCTATTTTAGAATGTGGATGGATATCCTGAGAGGTGTGAGAAAGGGAGATTTGTGAGATTGAGGGCCGGTTAGGTAATGATGCGTGCATAGTTGTGGCGGTGGAAGTTATTGGATTAGAGGTGGACGAACAAAGGGCCTTTGTGTGTCCAAGTTTGCAACAAGTAGCGCATAACATATTGACACATTCATATACGAGTTGTTATTTACGGGATCCAATGTAAACATGGGTTTTGAGAGGCATTTCTAAGGGGACTTCAATGCAGATTCTTGCATAGCGACCTCTTATAGTTGCGGACGTGCATGTATCAACTTTGAGCAGTATTCCAATCTTTTTCCCAACTCGTTGCAGTATCTCCAAATCATAAAACTCTGTGGGTAATTCAGGGATCTTAACCAATTGGTTGTGTAGGTTAGTTGTGTGTTGGAGGCTATGAACTTGGGCTCCCATTTACAAACGGGAACGAAGTGATTAAGTACAAACCAAGGACCATTATGTAGGGCAGTGAACATGTTTTCTTCCTTTTGGAATTTCATTAGGTAGAAATCACACCCTAGATCAATGAGGGGTAAATCCTCTGTTGGTTTCCATAGTGCTGTGAGTTTTGAGCGTAGTGCTTGATAACCTACTTTCCGGCCAAATACCTTAACGATTTCTGAATATTTCCAAGGTGAATATAATCTGGACTTATCAGCGGAGGTAAGTGGGATAAGGGTGTCATGTTGAAGATCATGAATGGTGGATTCATCCATTAAATCAAGGTGAGAGTGTGTTTGTTGGCAGGTGGTTGAGTAGTGGCTGAATTGGTTGCTACTGAGTAAGGTTTGGGCAAAGGTGAGTGGTGGTGGTGGAATTATGGAGCTTTGGTCTGTGGTTGTATTTGGTGTTGGTGGTGGGTCAAGGTGCATGGAGCTTATATCCGGTGTTGGAGAAGTAGTGGTGGTGTTCATCGCTAGAGAGAATGTTTTTTGACCCAGTTGTTCTCTCATCAATGGAAAATACAACTTTCTTGTTAGTGGGTGTTTGGACATAAGAATTCTAAAATTTCAAAAAAAAAAAAAGTGAATTATTTTTTCAAGTAAAAATGATATTTGAAATATTAGAGTTGTGTTTGGATATGAATAAACTTTTGGATTGTTTTGAATATTTATGAGTGATCTGAGTGAAAATTTTGAAAAATAGTTTTTAGGAGTTTTTTAATTTTTGAAAAATTTCAAAATTCATCTTCAAGTAAAAATTGAAAATTTTATGGCCAAACACTGATTTCGAAAAAAAAATATTTTTCTTAAAAAGTAAAAAAATTCTTATGTCGAAATGAGCTCTTAATATGTCTAATTTAAAAGTAAAAATAGTACGGGCTAGCCAGTTTTCGGACCGGTCATTCAAAAATAGCCAACGTTTGCAAAGTCATTGAAAAATAGCCACTATTTTGCTGTAACACGGAAAGTTCTAGCATAATATACTGGAGATCGGTGCACCTGTGTATGAAAAAAATCCAGCATATTATGCTGGAACTCCAACACGCGGAAAGTTCCAGTATAATATATTGGAGATTGGAGCATCGATGCTCTAATCTCCAGTATATTATGCTGGACTATTATATTATACTAGAGTTCAAGTATAATTACATTGGAACTCCAGTATATTATACTGGAGTATTTTTTCAGATTTTGAATAGTGTTCTTGTTCAGATTTATATTTACATGAAAAGTGGCAAAATTTCGATTACTTTTAAAACTATGGTTGTGATGACCCAAAAGTTCATCTTATGTTTTGAGCCCAATTCGGGGCTCAGAGGCCTTCAAAACCTTATTTTGTTCTTCTCGATTTACGTGCGTAGTACGGGCACGCTTTCGAAAAGCCTTTATATGGAAATTTGAGAAAATAATAATTTTTGCCTTTAAAAGTTTATTTTGGTTGACTTCAGTCAACATTTTGAGTAATAAGATCTGAACCCGTATTTTGACGGTCCCGGAGGGTCCGTAGTAAAATATGGGACCTGGGCATATAGCTGAAATCGAATTCCAAGTTCCCAAGCCCGAGAAATGAATTTTTGATAAAAATTGTTAAACTGAAATTGTAAAGGTTTTGAGAAAATTGATTAATGTGTGATCTCGTTAGTATCGGGCCCATATTTTGGTTCCGGAGCTCGCTACATGTTTAATATCATATTTAAGTTACGTATGTAAAATTTGGTGAAAAACGGAGTTTATTTGACATGATTCGGAGCTTGAGTTGAGAAAATAGAAGTTTTGAAACTATCGTGATCGCACGAGCTAGTTCTTACGATGTTTTAAGACTTGTGTACATGTTTGGTTTGGAGACCCAAGGGCTCGAGTGAGTTTCAAAAAGGCTACGGGATGTTTTAGACTTGAAAATTTTGGTGTTTTAGGCTTCAGCTATTATCTGGTATTTCCTTCTTCGCGTCCACGAAGGGACTCTCGCGAACACGAAGATTAAGTTGGTCCGAAGGAGAAATCCTTCTACGCGAACGCGAGGCACAGGTCACGAACGCGGAGCGTTGGGGGTATTACCCTTCGCGAACACGACCAGGTTATCGCGAACGCAAAGCATGGGACTTGGGGGAGGGGAAATATACTTTACCTGAATGCGGCAAGTGGCTCGCGAATGCAATGGTCGGGGGGAGGGGGTATACATTCGCAAACACGTAGGGTTTCTCGCAAATGCGAAGGCCCTTCTGGCCAATGCTTCGCGAACGCGAAGAAGGTCTGTCCAGTGTTTTAAAATCAGATTTCAAAGACGGGATTTCATCACATTTTCATAGCTCTTTCACTAGAACTCGACCTATGACGATTTTTGAAGTGGGATTTCAACATCAATTCATAGGTTTGTGTTCTTCAACTAATTTCCTTCAATTTCCATCAACACCCATTAAATTTCTAGCCCTAAATCTTATTCTTTCATGGTTGAATCAGGTATTTTTGGAAGAATTAGGGATTTTGCAAATTTAAGAATTTAGACTTCGATTTGGGTTTGGATTTCCAAACTAATTACATATTTGGGCTCGTGGGTGAATGGGTTTTGGTTCGAACCTTGAGTTTTGACCAAGCGGGCCTGGGGTCGATTTTTAACTTTTTGGGAAGAATGTTAGGAAACCTATAATTATGCATTTGAATCAATTTATTAGCAATAATTGATATTATAAAGTTATTTATGACTAGATACGAGTGGATTGGAGGTGGAATCTAGAGGGAAAGCAGTATATGAGCTTTGAGTTGGTCGTTGGCTTGAGGTAAGTGTTTTGTCTAACCTTGAATTGAGGGATTAGGGATCCTCGACTTATTTGCTATGTGAAAATCTATGTGTGTGGCGTATAGGTGAGGTGAAAAGTACCTATGCGCCGCCAAATTATCTATTCAGCATGTTCCCTTCCCTGTTCTTAATATATTGTCTTCCTATCTTAATTGCTACATGCTTATTGGTGCTTCCATGACTACTTCCTTCTTGTTAAATGTTATTTTCTCTATTGAAGGTATTAATTATTCCGTAGTTTCATTACATTACATTATTGCTTAAGTTGGTTTCTTGTTGCTTCATGGTACACTTTGGTTGGTCTCGTTGTGTAGTATTACTTGATGAAATTTTCTAGTTTTACAGATTTCCATTTGTTTTGTCTTGAGGTATAAATATTCTGGAGGATTTTGATTTAAATTGTTAAACACTTGTTCTTATTGTGCGATTGGTACTGATATGGTAGCATCGGGTTGCACTCCACAACAAGAGGAATACAGGTGAAATGTGATTGTCTGGTGGGATCGGTTTGCGTGCTGCAACAAGGAGTAATATGGGTGGATAGGTGGGATCGGATTGCGTGCTGCAACAGGAGGAATAAGGGTGATATATTGAGGAGTAATAAGGGTGGACTGGTGGGAACGAGTTGCACGCCACAACAAGGATTAATAAGGGTGAAAGTTCATATTATTACTGATTATATGGTGGGATCGACATGCGTGCCGCATCATTTTATTTTTTATGTATTTGCCTCTGTTGTGTTTCAATTCTGTGGCATTGTAACTCTCTTAAGCATTGGTTATAGCTGAGTTCTCGCAAGACATTTGGGTTCCGTATTTACTTTGCTGCAAATTAGTGTTCTACTTCATTCCTCATTTACTTTTTGCTTTATTATATACAGTTGCGGGTTATATTGTGTATGTCCCGCCGTAACCTCGGTACTACTTCGCCGAGGTTAGGCTCGGCACTTACCAGTACATGGGGTCGGTTGTACTGATACTGCTTTCTGCACTTTCTATGCAAATGTCGGAGATGGTAGTGGTTGATCGAGAGGTCGGTTGTTGATACTTCATTCAGGAGACCCAAGGTAGTCCTGCAGGCGTCCGCAGGCCCTAGCGTCCCCTCCTATGTTTTTCCCATTTCTATTTTATTTTCTTTCGAGACAAATGTATTTTTCTTTCAAATCCCAAACTTGTAGTTATTCATAGAATGTTCGTGGGTTGTGACGCCAGTTTCTGGGTGGTAACTGTTTTCGATATTTGTTAATAGTATATGGATAACACGTAAATTATGTACTACTGCAATTATTTCCGTTTGACTTAACTTTGTTACTTTTAACTATAAAATGTAAGATAATGTGACTAAACTTTAACGTTGGTTTGCCTAGCGAGTGTGATGTTAGGCGCCATCACGATCTCAATGGTAGGAAATTCGGGTCGTGACAAATTGGTATCAGAGCACTAGGTTGCATAAGTCTCACAATTCATGAATAAGCTTAGTAGAGTCTGAGGGATCGGTAGGGAGACGTCTGTTCTTATCCCCTAGAGGCTATAGAGTTGGAATAATTTCACTTTTATTCGTGTGATTTGGTCTCCCAATGAGAATTGAACACTCTACTCTATTTCTTCAAAGATGGCGAGAACACGTACCCCTTTATCAGCTGATCAACAGCCTGAGACTCCAGTGGAAGCTCCTACGAGAGGCAGAGGATGAGGCCGTGCAAGAGGCTGAGGTAGGGGTAAGGCTCATCCCAGAGATCGAGCAACACTACCAGCGATGGAGCCTCAGGTAGAGTTTGATGATGAGGTTCTAGCCCAGACCGTTCCAGCAGGGCCATCTCAAGTTTTAGTAGGGTTCATTGCTTCCATGGTACTTCAGGATGCTTTGGTCGGTCTAGTGGGCCTTATGGAGAGTGTTACTCAGGCTGGTACATTCCATGTAGCACCAGCCGTCTCTCGGGCCGAGGAGGAGCATAGACTCCCATTACTCACACTTCGGAGCAGATAGCTCCCCAGTTTAAGACTCCAGTAGCTTAACCAGTTGGGGTAGTTCTGTCGGGTGTTGTAGCACAGACTAGTGATGCATTAGCTATGTCTTCCGATGCTTTGTGGAGTTTGGATAGGTTTACCAAGATTTTTACCACTACTTATGGCGGTACATCTTTAGAGGATCCCTAGGATTATCTGGACAGTTGTCACGAGGTATTGCAGAACATGGGGATAGTGGAGACCAATGGGGTCGACTTTGCTACTTTTTGTCTATTAGGTTAAGCCAAGAAATGGTGGAGGGATTATTGTTTGGCCAGACCAACTGGGTCGCCATCTCTCACTTGGGACCAATTCTGCCAGCTACTTTTGGAGAAGTATCTTCCTATCACTCAGAGAGAGGATTATCGGAGGCAGTTCGAGCTGTTTCAGTAGGGTCCTATGACCGTCACTCAGTACGAGACCAGATTTGTTGATTTAGCCTGTCACGCTCTTCTTATACTTCCCATTGAGAGAGAGATGGTGAGGACTTTTATTGAGGGACTTGTTCAGCCTATCAGATTGTAGATGGCTAAGGAGTCAGGGAGTGAGATTTCTTTTTAGGATGCAGCTAATGTGGCCAGACGAGTTAAGATGGTTTTAGCTCAAGGGAGTGGTTAGGGGTCTGACAAGAGGCCTCGTCACTCCGATGGATTCAATGGGGCCTCATCTGGAGGTTGGGGTACTTTTGGTAGAGGCCATCATCCCAGGCTATTTCATTTAGCACTTTAGACATCCCATGGAGCTTCAGGGGGTCATGGTCCTTATGTACCTCCTTCAGGGAAGCCAGCTTATAGTACATCCCCAGCTCCTATCAGAGCACCTCCTCATTGGAGTTATTATCGAGGTTAGCCAGCTCGTCAGAGTTAGTCTCAGTTTCTTTAGTTGCAATGTTCAGATGGATGATTTGAGTGTGGTGTGTATGGGCATGTCTAGAGGACATGTCCGAGATTAGTACGTGTTTAGTCACAACAGTAGGGTTCTCGTGCCAAGATTCTTGCACCACCTATTCAACCAGCTAGAGGTAGAGGTTAGGGCGTCAGAGGTAGGGGTCAGCCCTCTAGAAGTTGGGGGTCAGGCCGTTAGAGGTGGAGGCCAGGCCGCTAGAGGTGGAGGTCAACCAGCAGAAGTCCATCCATGGGATATGATTAAGAGTGGTGGGGCCCAATCCCGATGTTATGCTTTCCCAGCTAGGCCTGAGGCTGAGTCCTCCAATGCTGTTATCACAGGTACTACTTTAGTTTGCAGTAGATGCTTCAGTTCTATTTGATCCAGGTTCTACATACTCCTATGTGTCATCTTATTTTTCTTCATATTTGGTTGTGCCTCGTGATTCTTTGAGTGCTCCCGTGTATGTGTTCACACCAGTAGGGGATTCTATTATTGTAAATCGTGTCCATCACTCGTGTGTGGTTATTATTGAGGGTCTTGAGACTAGTATAGATCTCATACTTCTTGATATGGTTGATTTTGATGTCATTTTGGGAATGGATTGGCTGTCACCTTATCATGCTATATTGGACTATCATGCTAAGACCGTGACCTTAGTATTGCTGGGGTTTCCTCGATTAAAGTGGAGAAGAACTCCTGGTTATTCTACTAGTAGGGTTATTTCATATATGAAGGCTCGACATATGATCGAGAAGAAGTGTTTGTCTTACTTAGCTTATGTTCTTGATTCTAGTGTGGAGGTTCCTTCCATGGATTTTGTACCATTTGTTCGGGAGTTCCCAGAGGTATTTCCTGTAGGCCTGTCGTGGATGGCACTCTATAGGGATATTGACTTTTGCATTAATTTGTCTCCGGACACTCAGCCCATTTCTATTCTACCGTACTGCATGGCTCTGCCAGAGTTGAAAGAATTGAAGGAGCAGTTGCAAGATTTGCTTGATAAGGGCTTTATTAGACATAGTGTATCACCTTGGGGTGCACCAGTGTTGTTTGTAAAGAAGAAGGATGGGTAATGAGGATGTGCATAGACTATCAACAGTTGAACATGGTCACTCTCAAGAACAAGTATCCATTGCCGAGGATTGATGACTTATTTGATCAGCTTCAGGGTGCCAACGTGTTTTTGAAGATTGATTTGAGATCTAGCTACCATCAGTTGAGGATTAGGGCATCCAATGTCCCTAAGCCAGCTTTTCGGACCCGATATGGTCATTATGAGTTTCTAGTGTTGTCGTTTGGCTTGACAAACACCCCAACATCATTTATGGATTTGATGAACCAGGTGTTCAAGTCCTATCTGGATTCCTTTTTTATTGTTTTCATTGATGATATCTTGATCTACTCCCGCAGCTGAGAAGAGCATGAGAAGTATCTTTGAGTCGTTCTTCAAACTCTAAGAGACAACCAATTATATGCTAAGTTTTCAAAATGTGAGTTTTGGTTGAACTCAGTTGCATTCTTGGGTCACGTTGTATTAGCAGAGGGTATTTAGGTGGATCCTAAGAAGATTTAGACAGTCAAGGACTAGCTTAGACCCATAGCAGCTATATAGATCTAGAGTTTCTTAGGTTTGGCATATTACTACCGTCTGTTTATGGAGGGGTTTTCATATATAGAAGCCCCGACACCAGGCTGACCTAGAAGAGTGCCTCGTTTAGATGGTCGGACGAGTGTGAGGCGAGCTTTCAGAAGCTCAAAACAGCTCTGACTATGATGCCAGTTTTGTAGTTGCCTACAGGTTTAGGGCCCTATAAAGTGTATTGCGACGCATCTTGTATTAGACTTGGTGCGGTGTTGATGCAGAATGGTAAGGTTATTAAATATGCTTCGTGGAAGTTGAAGATTCACGAAAAGAATTATCTAGTTGGAGCTACCAACCATTGTTCACGCACTAAAGATTTGGAGGCATTATTTATATGGTGTGTCATGTGAGGTGTTCACAGATCATAAGAGTTTGCAATATTTGTTCAAGCAGAAGGAGCTCAATTTAAGGCATAGAAGGTGGTTGGAGCTATTGAAATACTATGATATCACCATCTTGTATCATCCCAGAAAGGCCAATGTGGTGGCTGATGCTTTTAGTAGGAAGTCAGCTAGTATGGACAGCCTTGCATATATTACAGTCTGTGAGAGACCACTTGCTTTAGATGTTCAGGCTTTGGCCAATTAGTTCGTGAGGTTGGATGATTCGAGCCCAGTCGTGTTTTAGCTTGCACAATTGCTCGGTCTTCCTTGTTTGAGCATATCAGGGAGCGATAGTATAATGACCCTCATTTGCTTGTCCTTAGGGACACAATGCGGCACGGTGATTCCAAGCAGGTTACAATTGGAGATGATAGAGTTTTGAGGATGCAGGGTCGTGTCTGTGTGTCTAATGTGGATGGGCTTCATAAGTTGATTCTAGAGGTGGCCCATAGTTTCCAATATTCTATTCATCCGGGCGCAGCTAAGATGTCTCAGGTTTTGCGGTAACATAATTGGTGGAGGAGAACGAATAAGGACATTGTTTCATATGTAGCTCGATGTTTGAATTGTCAACAAGTAAAGTACGAGCATTAGAGGCCTGGTTTTTTGCTTCAAAAATTGAGATTCCTGAGTGGAAGTGGGAGCGTATCACTATGAACTTTGTTGTTGGACTCCTACAGACATAGAGGAAGTTCGATGCAGTATGGGTTATTGTGGATAGTCTGACTAAGTTAGCGCATTTCATTCCTGTGGCAGTTTCTTATTCTTCGAAGTGGTTGGCCGATTTCTATATTTGTAAGATCGTTCGTCTCCATAGTGTGCCCGTGTCTATTATTTCGGATCGAGGTACACAGTTTACCTCGCATTTCTAGAGGGAAGTACATCGTGATTTTGGTGTGCGGGTCGAGTTGAGCACATCATTTCATCCTCAGATGGACGGACAGTTCAAGCGTACTATTTAGATTTTGGAGGATATGCTCCGCGCCTGTGTTATTGACTTTCGAGGTTCTTGTGATCAGTTCTTTCCATTAACGGAGTTTGCTTACAACAACATTTATCAGACGAGCAACTAGATGTCTCCCTATGAGGCATTGTATGGTAGACGGTATCGATCTCCAGTTGGATGGTTTGAGCTAAGGGAGGCTCGGTTATTGGGAAGAGATTTAGTGCAGGATGCCTTGGATAAGGTTAAGATTACTCAGGATAGGCTTCGTACAACTCAGTCCAAGCAAAAGAGTTATGCTGACCGTAAGGTTCGTGATGTGGCATTCATGGTCGAAGAAAGAATGTTGCTTTGAGTGTCACACATGAAGGGTGTGATGAGATTTGGAAAGAAGGGCAAGTTAAGCCCTAGGTTCATCGAGCCTTTTGAGATCCTTGATCGAGTGGGAGAGATGGCCGACAGACTTGTATTGCCACCATACTTATCAGCGGTACATCTAGTGTTTCATTTGTCCATGCTTCGGAAGTATCACGGTGACCTGTCCCACGTGTTAGATTTCAGCACTGTCCAGTTGGACAAGGATTGGACCTACGAGGATGAGTTGGTAGCTATTCTAGATCGGCAGGTTCGTCAGTTGAAATTGAAGAGTTATATTTTGGTTCACGTGCAGTAGAGAGGTCAGCCTGTTGAGGCATCCACCTGGGAGTCCAAGTCCGATATGCGGAGCAGATATCCCCATCTTTTCTCTTGATCATGCACTTTTCTATGTCTGTTCGAGGACAAACGGTTGTTTTAGAGGCGGAGAATGTGATGAACCAAAAGGTCATCTTGTGTTTTTGAGCCCAATTCAGGGCTCTAAGGCCTTCAAAACCTCATTTTTGTTCTCCTCGATTTGCGTGTGCAGTCTAGGCGCGCTTCTGAAAAGTCTCTATGTGGAAATTTGATAAAATAATAGTTTTTGCCTTTAAAAGTTGATTTTAGTTTACTTCGGTCAACATTTTGAGTAAACAAATCCAGACCCGAGTTTTGACGGTCCTGGAGGGTCTGTAGTAAAATATGGGATTGGGGCATATCCTCAGAATTGAATTCTGAGGTCCCAAGCCCATGAAATGAATTTTTGATAAAAATTGTTAAACTAAAATTACAAAGGTTTTAAGAAAATTGATTAATGTGTGATCTTGTTGGTATCAGGTCTGTATTTTGATTCCGGAGCCCGATAAAAGTTTAATATGATATTTAAGTTATGTCTGTGAAATTTTGTGAAAATGGAGTTTATTTGACGTGATTCAGACCTTGAGTTGAGAAAATAGAAGTTTTGAAACTATCTTGAAATTTTCATGTGTTTTGGTGTTAAATCCGTAGTTTTAGATGTTATTTTGACAATTTGATCGGGATGTTTTAGACTTGAAAATTCTGATGTTTTGGGCTTCAGCTGTCATCTGGTATTTCCTTCTTCGTGTTCATGAAGGGACTCTTGCGCACACAAAGAGTAAGTTGGTATGAAGGAGAAATCCTTCTACGTGAATGCGAGGCACTGGTCGCGAATGCGGGGCGTTGGGGGCATTATCCTTCGCGAATGTGACCAGATTATCGCGAACTCAAAGCATGGGACTTGGGAAGGGGGAAAGATACTCTATGCGAACGCGGCAAGCAGCTCGCGAACATGAAGGTCGGGGGGGAGAGGTATACCTTCGTGAACGCATAGGGTTTCTCGCGAATGCGAAGGCCCTTCTGGCCAATGCTTCGCGAATGCGACAAGCCTCTCGCAAATGTGAAGAAGTACTGTCCAGTGTTTTAAAATCAGATTTAAAAGACGGACCCGAGGTCAGTTTTTGACTTTTTGTGAAGATTTTTGGGAAACCTATAATTATGCATTTGAATCAATCTTTTAGCAATAATTGATGTTATAAAGTTAATTATGACTAGATACGAGTGAATTGGAGGTGGAATCTAGAGGGAAAGCATTATTTGAGCTTTGAGTTGGTCGTTGGCTTGAGGTATGTATTTGGTCTAACCTTGACTTGAGGGATTAGGGATCCTCGACTTATTTGCTATGTGAAAATCCATGTGTGTGGCGTATAGGTGAGGTGAATAGTACCTATGTGCCGCCAAATTATCTGTTTAGCATGTTCCTTTCCCCGTTCTTAATATATTATCTTCCTGTCTTAATTGCTACATGCTTATTGGTGCTTCCATGTCTAATTGCTTCTTGTTAAATGTTGTTTTCTCTATTGATGGTATTAATTGTTATGTAGTTTCATTAAATTACATTATTGGCTTAAGTAGGTTTCTCGGCTCTTCATGGTATACTTTGGTTGGTCTCGCTGCGTAGTATTACTTGTTGAAGTTTCCTAATTGTACAGATTTCCGTTTGTTTTGGTTGAAGGTATAAATGTTGTGGAGGGTCTTGAGTTAAATTGCGAAACACTTGTTCTTATTGTGTGATTGGACTGATATGGTGGGATCAGTTTGCATGCCGCAATAGGAGGAATAAGGGTGAAATGTGATTCTTTGGTGGAATCGGGTTGCGCGCCGCAACAAGTAGTAATAAGGGTGGACAAGTAGGATCGGGTTGCACGCCACAATAGGAGGAATAAAGGTGATATATTGAAAAGTAATAAGGGTGGAATGGTGGGATTGGGTTGCATGCCGCTACAAGGAGTAATAAAGGTGAAAGTTTATATTGTTACTAATTATATAGTGGGATCGGGATGCGCACTGCATCATTTTGTTGTTTATGTATTTACCTCTGCTGTGTTTCTATTCTATGGTATTGTAATTCTCTTAAGGATTTGTTATAGCTGAGTTCTCGCAAGACATTTGGGTTCCGTATTTACTTTGCTGCAAATTATTGTTCTACTTCGTTCCGCATTTTCTTTTGGATTTATTATATACTGTTGAGGGTTATATTGTATATGCCCCGTCGTAGCCTCGTCACTACTTTGTCGAGGTTAGGCTCAACACTTACCAGTACATGCGGTCGATTGTACTGATACTGTACTCTGCACTTTCTATGCAGATTTCGGAGCTAGTAGTGGCTGATTGAGAGGTCCGTTGCTGATACTTCATTCAAGAAATCCAAGGTAGTCCTGCAGGCGTCCGCAGGCCCTGGCATCCCCTCCTATGTTTTCACCATTTCTGTTTTATTTTCTTTTGAGATAGATGTATTTTTCTTTCAAACCCCAAACTTATAGTTATTCATAGAATGTTCGTAGGTTGTGACGCTAGTTTCTGGGTGGTAACAATTTTCGGCATGTTAATAATATACGGATAACTAGTAAATTATGTACTTTCGCAATTATTTCCGTTTGATTTAACTTTGTTAGTTTTAACTATAAAATGTAAAGGAAAAAGGTGACTAAACTCTAATGTTGGCTTGCCTAGAGAGTGCGATATTAGGCGCCATCACGGTCTCGATGGTGAGAAATCCGGGTCGTGACATGGATATTTTTGAATGACCGCTTGTAAATCTGACTATTTTTGAATTTCTCCACTTTAAAACCCTGAAATATTCTACCTACCTCATACAAAAATTGAAGATAATTACAAAGATGAGTAGTCTAAAATAAACATTAATCAACAACAACAATTAACTAACTAACTAACAACAACAATTAACTAACAACAACCATTATCTAACAACAACAATAATAATTAACCATCAACACTAATAACAACCACAACAGCAACACCAACCACAACAACAATTATACAAATATTCAATAACAAAATAATATCAAATACAATCATCATTCAAAACTAGTCTCAATTAAATATTGACAAGTTCAATACTTTGTTTAACAATACATACCATTCAATGAGTGTTTTATCTATCATCATCTCCATCTTCACTTCTAGAACCTTCATCATCGGCATAGTTTGAAGGATCACGACGAGAAAGATTAGCACATGGGGAAGGCTCACGAGACCCAGGAATGGGGAAAGCACCACTAACAAGAAGATCGACCAGCTGACATTGAAGGAGATTAAATTGTTCGTCCCTCCTTTTTAGATGAACTTGAAGGGTACCAAATTGTTCATCTCTCTTTTGTTCTATAGCTTTTGTCTCTTCAAGCTCTGCTATCAGCTTTGCGATCTTCTCTTCCATAGACGAGATAGTCGACCTATCAATTGCCTCGCCTTGGGCGGAAGCCCCTATACCTTGCAATCAAGCCCTATAGCACCGAAATGATTTCTATGGAAGGCCGTTTGCTATCCCCTTTTTAGGACCACCGACAACATCAACCCATATACTCTGCACTTCTTCGTCTGAAAGGGGTGGTCGCTCGCCTTGCTCATTCGGTGGCAAGTTCTGAGTGTACTCCTCCACATTAATCTTGTAGCGACCCTTTATTTAGTAGATAGAAAATTATTAACTATATAATATTATAAATATGTATAGTAGTTATAAATCCGACCGATTTCGGTCGGTTTTAGTGGCATGCATTTAAATTAATGATTATTTAATATATATATATATATATATATATATATATATATATATATATAATACACTTATGCACACAAAATACAATTTAATTCAATTATACATAATTATTAATCGAATATAATTGAATTTTCAATTGATCCAATTATATTGAGTTGTATCAAATTATATTAAGTTGTATCCAACTATATTAAGTTGTATTAATACAATTTAATTCAATTATAGTATGTTTTAATGGAACATAATTGAATTTTCAATTGATCCAATTATATTGAGTTGTATCCAATTATATTAAGTTGTATTAATACAATTTAATTCAATTATAGTAAGTTTTAATCGAAGATAATTGAATTTTCAATTGATCTACCAATGTAGCATATATATATATATATTAAAAAATTATTTTTGTACATTATATACAAGTATGACCAGATGTTGGTCAAATATTGACCAATTTCCGATAGATTTTTATTTTTTTTTGCTATGGGACCACAATTTCCGTTGTCAGAAATTTTTTTTGTTGATTTTTGCGATCAAATACTTAATTTTCGATCGATTTCGGTCCGTTTGCCTCGAACGAAAAATGCCAGTTTTCTAGTAGTGAATCATCAAGTGCGGGAAAAAAGAATTTTCATTTTCGACCAGTGTCAATGGCTTTTGGTTCCGCTACCTATACAATTGCAGTTCTTTTCATTTTCGACCAGTGTCAATGGCTTTTGGTTCCGCTACCTATACAATTGCTACTTCTCTTTACTCTGCTAAAATATATACCTTCTATATATCCTGCTTCATTTCAAATGTACCTGGATTTAATTCACGTCACTCACTTCTTCCATTCCCTTAAAATTAATTAGCAACGTATTCGACAGGTCCTTTTACCATTAGCTTGATATACCTTATAAAATATTACTTGCATACATGCAGAATGATTCATGCATTTGGACCTATATAATCTCTTTACACGGTCACTTAGCTTGCCATGGTCAAACTTTGTTGTATTTGTTAGAACATGTCCGGCGGAAGCAAGCAGACAATTCAGGTATCACAAATATGTAAACTAGACAATATTATATGTCACGACCCAATTTCACTACTGGTCGTAATGGCGCCCAACGCCTTTATCAGGCAAGCCATGCGAAAATATTAACAAGTTCTAGTTTTACTTTACCAAAAAAGTTACAGCAATTTCTAAATTTTGAATTTAAAACAGGTGGTAATTAGCAACGTACATTAATAATCATACAATCCCAAAAGAATAGTCTACTAATGTATGTGCCAAGACCTGGTGTCACAAGTATATGAGCATCTAGGAGAATATCCAAAAGAATAAATCTATCCTACTGCCCGAGATAGAATAGACAGGCAAAAGTAAAGAGAGACTCCATCATGCTACTGAACGACATAGGAAGGGAGCAGCTCATCATGAAATCTTGGACTACGATCAAGTATGCGCACCAGACGGGTAATCTGATGTACCTGCCTTAGATCTTGTACAATTAAGTAAAGAAGCGTAGTATGAGTACATAAATAATATGTACCCAGTAAGTGTCCCGTCTAATCTCGAAGAAGTAGAGACGAGAAGTCGACGGACACTTACTAGCGTCAATTAATATAAAAAAGTCGTATACTAAGCATGGATGTCACAAATAAATAACAATTTATAGCAAGAAGTGATAGGTCATTTCCTAGATATTATCACAGTTAGCCATCTACATTTCAGGGCATTTAGCAAGGAAAGTCATGAATAAGAATTCACAAAGATATCATGTGCACATTATGCCGAGATCGTACGGCCCGGTCCAACATAAAAGGAACTATGAACTGCCAGAGGGTCAAATGGCGCGAACCATAGATGCATCTATTTCTACCGAGGCGATCGGCCGGATTCACGACTATCATAGTCAAATAATTATCATCAAGAGGGCACATAAGGCACAATCATAGTCAAATAAATTCATACAAGTTATCAAGTGACTGCATGCGTTTATCTCCAACCCCTAAGAAGTCCTAAGTGATCTCATTAACATGAAAGGATATAGACATTTGCAAATATAGCATGATACTGGTTCTAAACTACCCGGACAATTAATATAATAGTAGTTACGCACAGACTCTCGTTACCTCGTGCGTATGTAGCCCCCCACAATTAACAACAAATGATTAATTAACTCACCTATGAGGACAATTCCCTCTTACAAGGTTAGAAAGGAGACTCACCGCGCTCCAAAGCGTACTCCCAATATCAAGAACATGCTCAAACCCTCAATTTGGAGCCGAACGATCCGAAATTAATTAAACGAGGTAGGAACTAGTCAACAAGCTCAAGAGTTCGCATTTTAACTACTAAAGTAATTTTCCAACCCTAAACACGAGTTTCATAAAATTCGACAATGGGCCACCTGCCCGGATTTTGAAATTTTTCGAAGAAAGTTGTTCTCTATAACCTAAGGATCAATATTATATGATTTCTACTGCATTCCATAATAAATTTTGTGGTTAAATCTAATTTTTATCAAAACCCTAGGTTTTGCTCTAACCCCATGATTTTCCCCTTATCTTTGTGTGTTAATCTACCCAAGACTCAAGTATTAAACTCAAAATAAGTAGAATGAACTTACTTCAAGATGCTAGGTGGAATCGCTCTCTTTGGAAGCTCCTAAATCGCCCAAACAATGGTGGAAATATATCAAAAATGACACATTCCCGTACTATATGAAGGCACTGCCTTCAGCGAATTCTGCACCTGCGGTTAGGGGACCGCATATACGGTCTCGCTTCTGCGAGAGGGGGTTCGCATCTGCGGAATTGGCCAGGTGGGCTGGGACTGCTTATGTGATCTTTAGGTCACTCTTGCGTAGCCACTTCTGCGATAGTTTGACCGTACCTGCGGTCTCACATCTGCGGCTAACCAACCGCAAGTACGGTTATGACAACAACCTGGAGCTTCAACTCCTTCCAAAATTTTCTAACTCAACTCGGGCCTCTTTCGATTGACGTTCGGGGCCCCCGGGCCCCGCCCGAACATACCGACAAGTTTGAAATCATAAAACGGACTCGTCGAACCCTCGAAATGCCCGAAACAACGCTAAATCTAAGAAACACCCCCTAAAACCAATTGAATCAAACTTATGAATTTCAAGTTCTTCAAATTACTTCCAACACAACAAAACATACTTATACTACTCGGATTGACATCAAATTTTGCGTGCAAGTCTTAAATGGTAATACAGAACTATTCCCGATCTTGAAACTCCGTTCGGACCTCGATAACACAAAAACCCGCCCCAAACCAAATATTTAAGAACTTCAAAATCCTTAAGGAATCAATTTTCACTATTAGGCATCAAAACGCTCACGGGTCATCCAAAACCCGATCCGGATGTACGCCCAAGTTTGAAATCATCACACAAACCTGTTGAAATCCTCAAATCTGAATTCCGAGGTCGTGTACTCAAAACATTGACCGAAGTCAAACTTGGCCTTTTAAGCCAACCTTAAGGAACCAAGTGTTCCGATTTCAACCCAAACTCTTCCAAATCCCCAAATATCCATTCCCGCAAGTCATAAATCAGTAAAAGCAAGTACGGAAATTATTATTTAGGGGAATGGGGTTGTAAAAATCAAAATGACCAGTCGGGTCGTTACATTCTTCACCTATTAAACAAATATTCGTCCTCGAACGGGTTTAGATTCATACCTGAAGTGCGGAATAAACGTGGATATCTGCTTTGCATGTCCTCCTCGGACTCCTAGGTTGCCTCCTCGACTGGTTGGCCCATCCATTGGACCTTTACTGCCGAAACCCTCTTGGATCTCAACTGGCGCTCCTGCCTATCAATAATGGCAACTGGCTCCTCCTTGAAGCCCAATCTCTCATCTAGCTGAATAGTGCTAAAGTCTAACACATAAGACCAGTCGACGTGATACCTTCGAAGCATAGACACATAAAAAACTGGGTGGACTCCCGATAAGCTGGGAGGTAAAACAAGCTCATATGCAACATCCCCAACTCGCTTCAACACCTCAAATGGGTCAATAAACCTTGGGCTCAACTTGCCCTTCTTCCCGAATCTCATGAAACCCTTCATCGGCGAGACTTTTAAGAGGACCTTCTCGCCGACCATGAATGATAGATCACGTGCCTTCTGGTTCGCGTAACTCTTCTATCTGGACTGTGCTGTGCGAAGTCTTTCCTAAATCAACTTCACCTTTTCTAAGGCATCTTCCACCAAGTCTATACCGTACAACTTAGCCTCACCAGGCTCGAACCATCCAATAGGAGAACGTCATCGCCGATCATATAAAGCCTAAAATGGAGCCATCTCGATGCTGGACTAATAGCTGTTGCTGTAAACAAACTCTGCCAAGGGAAAGAATTGATCCCACTGCCCTCCAAAGTCAATCACATATGCTCTAAGCATGACCTCCAAAATCTGAATTGTCCGCTCTGACTGCCTATCGATATGTGGATGAAATGTTGTGCTGAGCTCCACACGGGTCCCCAACTCACCCTGAACGACTCTCCAAAAATGGGAAGTGAATTGAGGGCCTCTATCCGATATGATAGAAACAGGCACACCGTGCAACCAGACTATCTCCCGAATGTAAATCTGAGCTAATCTCTCTGAAGTGTAAGTAGTCTAATCGGAATAATGTGTGTCGACTTGGTCAACCTATCAACAATGACCTACACTGCATCAAACTTCCGCAAGGTCTGGGGCAACCCAACTACAAAGTCCATAGTAATGCGTTCCCTCTTCCACTCAGGGATAGGCATTTGCTGAAGTAGGCCACCTGGCCTATGGTGTTCATACTTAACCTGCTGGCAATTCAAACACCTAGCCACATACTCAATTATGTCTTTCTTCATCTATCGCCACCAATATTGCTGCCTCAGGTCACGATACATCTTCGTAGCGCCTGGGTGAATAGAATACCGCAAACTATGTGCCTCCGCTAGAATCCTCTCCCTCAAGCCATCAACATTGGGAACACATAGGCGACTATGGAGTCGTAGGACACTATACTCTCCAATAGAAACTTCCTTGGCACTACCCTGTAGAACCGTCTCTCTGAGAACTGCCAAATGCGGATCATCAAACTGACAGGCCTTGATCTCCACTAATAATGAAGACTGGGAAACAACACATGCAAGGACTCGGCTGGGCTCTAAAATATCTAACCTCACAAGTCTGTTATCCAAGGACTGAATGTCCAAGGCTAGTGGCCTTTCCTCTATTGGAATGAATGCCAAGCTACCCATACTCTCAGCCTTCCTTCTCAAGGCATCCGCGACCACATTTGCCTTTCCCGGATGATAAAGAATGGTCATGTTATAATCCTTCAGTAACTCAAGCCATCTACGCTGCCTCAAATTGAGATCCCTCTACTTGAACAAATGCTGTAAGCTGCGATGATCGGTGTAAAACTCACATGACAACCCATACAGATAATACCTCCATATCTTAAGAGCATGAACAATCACCTCCAACTCTAGATCGTGCACAGGATAATTCTTCTCATGAATCTTCAGCTATCGTGAAGCATATGCAATAACTCACCCCCATTCATCAATACACAACCCAAGCCAATGCGTGAAGCATCGTGATATACCGTATACATCCCTGAACTGGAAGGCAACACAAGAACTGGTGTTGTATTCAAAGTCGTCTTGAGCTTCTGAAAGCTCGTCTCACAGTAATTGGACCAACGGAAAGGAGCACCCTTCTGGGTGAATCTAGTCAGAGGTGATGCAATAGATGAAAAACCCTGCACGAATCGCCGGTAGTAACCTACTAACCCCAGGAAACTCCTGATCTCGGTCACTAAAGTAGGATGTGGCCAACTCTGAACTGCCTCAATCTTCTTGGGATCCACCTTAATACCCTCTTCTAACACAATATGCCCTAAGAATGCCACTGACTCTAGACAAAACTCACACTTGGAGAACTTAGCATATAGCTTCTGCTCTCGCAAGGTCTGAAGAACTACTCTCAAATGCTGCTCTTGCTCCCCCAGGCTACGTGAGTATATCAAGATATCGTCAATGAAGATGATGATAAAGGAATCAATATAAGGTCTGAACACCCTATTCATCAAGTCCATAAATGCCGCTAGGGCATTAGTCAAGCCAAAGGACATTACCAGAAACTCATAATGACCATATCTAGTACGAAAAGCAGTCTTCAGAACATCTAAGTCCCGAATCCTCAACTGGTGGTACCCTGATCTCAAGTCGATCTTAGAGAACACCCTAGCACCCTGTAACTGGTCGAACAAATCATCAATGCGTGACAACGGGTACTTGTTCTTGATGGTAGCCTTGTTCAACTGGCGGTAATCAATGCACATCCGCATGGTCCCATCCTTTTTCTTTACAAACAATACTGGTGCAGCCCAAGGTGACACACTTGGTCTAACAAATTCCTTTGCTCAACTCCTCAAGCTGCTCCTTCAACTCTTTCGGAGCCACATGGTACGATGGAATATATACAGGCTAGGTACATGGAGCCATTATCAGTACAAAAATCAATATTGCGATCCGGTGGCATGCCAGGAAGATCAGAATGAAACACACAGCAAACTCCCAAACTATTAGAACTAAATCAATCGTTAGAGACTCTGCGATGGTGTCCCGAACATAAGCCAGATAAGCCAAACACCCCTTCTCGACCATATGTCGAGCCTTCAAGAAAGAGATAACTCGACTGGATGTATCAACTGCGGAACCCTTCCACTCAAACCCTGGAAACCCTAGTATTGCTAATGTAATAGTCTTGGCATGGCAATCAAAGACGGTGTGGTATGGGGATAACCAACCTATGCCCAGGATGACCTGAAAGTTAATCATATCAAGCAACAGGAGATTTGCTCTAGACTTGAAACCACGGAATGTGAATATACATGATCGGTAGTCCGATCCACAACCATAGAATTGCCCACATGAGTGGACACAAGAATAAGAGTGCCCAAAGGCTTAGGAGGAATAACCAGGAAACGAGCAAAAAGAGATGATACATATGAATAGGTAGACCCTGGATCAAATAATATCGAAGCATCTCTATCGCAGATGGAAATAATACATGTGATAACGACATCTGAGTCCAATGTATTTGTTCTGGCCGAAAGGGCATAGAATCTGGCTGGAGCGTCGGCTGGCTGGCCTATACCTGACTGAGTAGTAGTTGGCCGATATCTCCCTGTCTATACTCCACCTCTAGAACGCCTCTACCACTTTGTCCCCCACCTCTAGGTAGCTAGGCTAGGCAACCTGTGCTCTAATCATGGGCTGCTGACCCTACTGCACTGCCTTTCCCCGAATTCTAGGGCACTACCTCCTTATATGACCTAGGTTTCCGCACTCAAAACAACCCCACGGTGCGGCATCCTACTATCCTGACAGCTCACCCTGATGGCCTGTAAACCCACTGGAAGAAGCCTGAATAGTCGATGGATGATATGAACTCTCCGGCATGGCACTGAAATAGGAACCAGAAGAACCCTGAGGACCTGAATACCCATTGGAGGAACCCTGAATAGCTGGCGGGCGATAAGAACTCTTTGGTATGGCGTTGAAATAGGGGCGCACTGGATCACCCCGAGCAAGTGGTGGTGCTGAATATGGGGGCGTGCTGGGTTGACCCCTACCAAAGTGACCTCTACCCCTAGTTGAGGCACCTCTGAACTCTCCAGAGAATCTAGCCCTCTTGTCCTGCTGCATATGCTCCCTACCCCTCAGATGGTAGCCCTCGATCCTCCGAGAAATCTCCACCACTAGCTGATAAGAAGTCCCCATCTCCACCTCTCGGGCCATGTTGGCCCTAATGCCAGAATGCAACCCTGCAAAGAAGCTCTGCACCCTCTCTACATCAGTAAGCAGTATCATCAATGCATAGCGGGATAACTCTGAAAACCTCGCCTTATAGTCGGTCACAGACATCTGGCCCTACTCAAGCTGCTCAAACTGATACCGTAGCTCTTCCCTTTTAAAGGGTAGGATATACCTGTCCAGAAATAACTATGTGAACTGACTCCAAGTGATGGGAAGAGAACCTGCTGGCCTTCCAAGAACATACGACTGCCACCATCTACGGGCCATACCCTCCAACTGGAAAGTAGTGAAGTCAACCCCATACGACTCCAATATCCTCATGTTATGCAGTCTATCCTTGCACCTATCAATGAAATCCTGGGCAACCTCATGACGCTCCCCTACAAAGATGGGAGGGTGTAGCCTGGTCCATCTATCTAATAACTTTTGTGGATCACCATCTGCAGCTGGTCTGGACTCGGGGACTACTGCAATAACTGGCTGATCCCTATCCGCGAGTAGTGCACACGGAGTCTGAGACACTGCAGCTACATGGCCAGGAGCTTGAGCAGTAGGGATCTGTGCTCCCCCACCTACCCGTGATGTAGCTGGATCTACTGGAAATAAACCAGCCTGAGTCATAGTGTCCATGAACCGCATCATACGGCCCATGACCTCCTGGAAACATGGTGCCATCATGAAGTTTGCCGGTGTAGGCTCAGCTGCAGGCATCTCGCCCTGCTCCTTAATAATAGGATCTCCTGCAAGATCCGCCAATGGTGCTACTGGTACAACTCTGGGATGCCCTCGTCCCCTACCTCGGGTCGGTGCCCTCCCCTAGTCTCAGCCTCTAGCAATGAGGGGAACAGCTCCTCCCAGGTCTAGAACATCTGCCGTGCGTGCCCTCACCATCTGTGAGAGACTAGAAAAAGGAAATTTAGTATACCAACCACTGCACGATAGAAAATTAATAAAGAGTAGTTTCCTAACACCCTACAACCTCTTGAAGATAAATACAGACGTCTCCGTACCGATCCGTAAGACTCTATTAGGTTTGCCCATGACTTGTGAGATATACGTGAACCTAGTGCTCTGATACCATGTTGTCACGACCTAATTTTACTATAGGTCGTGATGGCGCCCAACGCCGTTGTCAGGCAAGGCAACGCGGAAATATTAACAAGTTCTAGTTTTAATTTACCAAAACAGTTACAACAATTTCTAAATTTTGAATTTAAAACAGGTGGTAATTAGCAACGTACAATAATAATCATACAATCCCAAAAGAATAGTCTACTAATGTGTGTGCCATGACCTAGTGTCACAAAAATATGGGCATCTAGTAGAATATACAAAAGAATAAATCTATCCTACTGTCCAAGATAGAATAGACAACCAAAAGTAAAGAGAGACTCCATCATGTTGTTGAATGGCATAGGAAGGGAGCAACTCAAAGTGGAATCTCAGACTATGATCAAGTATGCGCACCAAACGGGTAACCAGACGTACAATAAAGTAGATAAGCGTAGTATGAATACATAAACAATATGTACCTAGTAGGTATCTCATCTAATCTCGAAGAAGTAGAGACGAGAGGTCGACTTGACACTTACTAGCGTCAATTAATATAAGAAAGTGTTATACTAAGCATGGATGTCACAAATAAATAACAATTTATAGCAAGAAGTGATAGGTCATTTGCTAGATATTATCACAGTTATCCATCTACATTTCAGGGCATTTAACAAGGCAAGTCATGAATAAGAATTCACCAAGATATCATGCGCACATTATGCCGAGGTCGTACGACACGGTCCAACATAAAAGGAACTATACGCTGCCAGAGGGTCAAATGGCGTGAACCATAGATACATCTATTTCTACCGAGGCGATTGGCCCAATCCACAACTATCAATTATCATCAAGAAGGCATATAAGGCACAATCATAGTCAAATAAATTCATACAAGTTATCAAGTGAGTGCATGCATTTATCTCCAACACCTAAGAAGTCCTAAGTGATCTCACTAACATGAAATGATATAGACATTTGCAAATATAGCATGATACAGGTCCTAAACTTCCCGGAAAATTAACATAATAGTAGCTATGCACGGAATCTCGTCACCTCATGCGTATGTATCCCCCACAATTAGCAACACATGATTAATTAACTCACCTACGGGGACAATTCCCTCTTACAAGGTTAGAAAGGAGACTCACCTCATTCCAAAGTATACTCCCAATATCAAGAACGTTCTCAAACCCTCAATTTGGAGCCGAACAATCCGAAACTAATTAAACGAGGTAGGAAATAGTCAATACAAGCTCAAGAGTTCGCATTTTAACTACTAAAGTAATTTCCCAACCCTAAACACAAGTTTCCTAATATCCGACCCCGAGCCTACGTGCCCGGTTTCCAAAAAATTTCAAAGAAAGTTGTTCTCTATAACTTAAGGATCAATATTATATGATTTCTACTCCATTCAATAATAAATTTCGTAGTTAAATCTAATTTTTTATCAAAACCCTAAGTTTTACTCTAACCCCATGATTTTTCCCTACTCTTTTTGTGTTAATTTATCCAAGACTCAACTATTAAACTCAAAATAAGTAGGATGAACTTACCTCAAGATGCTAGGTGGATTCTATCTCTTTCGAAGCTCCCAAATCGCCCAAACAATGGTGGAAATGTGTCAAAAATGACACATTCCCGTATTAAATGAAGGCACTACCTTCAACGATTTACGCACCTGCGGTTAAGGGACCGCATCTGCGGAATTGGCCAGGCGGGCTGGGACCGCTTCTGCGATCTTTGGGCTGCTCCTGCATAGCCGCTTCTGTATTAGTTTGACCGCACCTGCGGTCTCTCACCTGCGGCTAACCAATCACAAGTGCAGTTATGATAGCAACTTGGAGCTTTAGCTCCTTCCAAAATTTCCTAACTCAACTTGGGACTCGTCCGATTGACGCTCGGGGCCCTCTAGGCCCCGTCCGAACATACCGACAAGTTTGAAATCAAAAAACGGACTCGCTCGAACCCTTTGAATGCCCGAAACAATACAAAATCTAAGAATCACCCCTAAAACCAATTCAATAAAACTTATGAATTTCAAGTTCTTTAAATTACTTCATACGCAACGAAACATAGTTATACTACTCGGATTGACACCAAATTATGTTCAAGTCTTAAATGGCTATACGGAACTATTCCCCATTACGAAACTCGTTTCGGACCTCGATAACATAAAAACCCACCCCAAACCAAATATTTAAGAACTTCAAAATCCTTAAGGAATCAACTTTCACTATTAGGCACCAAAATGCTCCTCAGTCATCCAAAACCCGATCCGTACTTACGCCCAAGTCCAAAATCATCATACGAACCTATTGAAATCCTCAAATCCGGATTCCGAGGTCGTTTACTCAAAAGTTGACCGAAGTCAAACTTGACCTTTTAAGCCAACCTTAAGGAACCAAGTGTTCCGATTTTTAACCCAAACTCTTCCAAATCCCGAACCAACCATTCCCGCAAGTCATAAATCAGTCAAAGCAAGTACGGAAAGTATTATTTAGGGGAGTGGTGTTCTAAAAAGCAAAATGACCAGTCGGGTAGTTACATTATAATTACGGAGATTTGAAACACTAACCTCTAAAAAACATTGCACAAGTCATCCACAGAGCAAAAATCCAGGGCTGCAGTCTTCTACTATGCTCTTTGTAAGACATTGGACGAAATTGTTAGAGTGGGCAAAACAATACAACTCTGAAGAGTGAATTATTGGTTGAAAGCAGTCTTCCTTTGATAAACCCGAAATTAAGCCACAACAGGGGCTAAAAACATGTTAGATTCTGCTAGTGCAAGTAGAATCCTACTCTAACTCAAAAAGATGACATTTCTCTCAAGTCACTTTTTTTACCCAGGTCTATCTAGGGTTTTATTGGGTATAGCAGGCAGGGGCGTATTGTCACAACCCAAAATCTAATAATGTCGTGATGACGCCTATCGTGTTATAAGGCAAGACTATTTCTCAAAATATTACTACTAAACCGATTATAAGAAATTAATAAAATATTTCAATATTTGAATTTCTCATAAACTAAATCAACTTTGTATATGATCAATATAAAATACGGAAACAAGCCCCAAACATTGGGGTCTCACTAAGTCATGAGCATCTAAAACTATGAACTAAGAAATATAACTGTCTAACTGTCAATACAGTCCAATGAAGAAATAACAAACGGGGTAACAAGGTCCTGCGGACGCTAGCATCTACCTTGAAGTCTCCAATTATAGTCGGCCTGAACTCAACGATCGTCGCGTTCTAACTCGCCAGAATCTGCACATAAAGTGCAAGGTGTGGTCTCAGTAGCAACAGAAATAACTAAGACTAAGCAGTAGTGACGAGCTAAGTAAAACAGTCCAATTATTTATTTTTACAATTTAAAAATAAACAGAAATAAACAGGTAAATTCCATAACTCAGTAAATGCCACAAAGAAATTTAACAGATAAATGCAGCAACAACACAAATAAATACAACCTCACAGCAGTGTCACTCCATGACTCATCACACGAACTTAGCACTCAACACACTCAAAACACTCATCACTCAATACTCTGCGCTCACTAGGGTGTATACAAACTCCGGAGGGGCTCCTAAATCCCAAGCGCTAAGTAGGACAACTCACACGCCATCATATCAATATCTGAATCCGCACAGTCAACTCACGTACTACGCGGATAACTTACGCGCTATGGTATCAATACTTGAACCCTCGCAGTTAGCTTACGTGCTATGCGGACAACTCACATGCTATGGTATTAATATTCTCACAACTAGGCCCTCGGTCTCATTCAGTCATGTACCTCTCCAGCCTCACAATGCACCACCAATGTCACGCCCCGAACCTGGAGAGGCATGGTTGGCACCCGGTGCCGTACTGGCCCGAGCGAACCACTCTGTAACTCATTCATTCCTTTTGTAATTATCAAGTGCCAACATAAGCATGACCACAACTCGTAACGTACAATTGTAAGTGGAAAAATGTTATATCAATGAACCATCGTTCATAAAATATGGATACATATGGGTAGTCAAGGTCTCTAACATACTGTACATAATAAATTTATGTCTACAAAGCCTCTAAGATTATTTCGCATAAAATGGGATAGGATACCGGCCTACCCATTAGTCTGTAGCAAAAATTCTGACATGATGACTCATAAAACTCGGCTGCACTCCGAATGAGGGGGAGTCTTACCGATCTTTCGCTGAACGCACACCTCATCTATTGCGAGGGTTCGTCAATCTGATTATCTATACCTGCAGGCATGAATGCAGCGTCACCAACAACATAACGTTAGTACGAATAATGTACTGAGTGTGTAAGGCAGAATTGAAACATAACAATGATTCAATATTAATTAAAGACATAAAAATTCAACCTGAATCTCTAAAGTGCCACCGTATATGTATACTTATTACACTTACATATATACAATGCTTCTCTTTAATACTCTTATCCATATCGTATGATGCATTACTGCCCAACTGATCAGTGGTAACTGCCCGACCGGCCGTAGCACGTTGGTAAATGCATGAATATCCGACCAGCCGTAGCTCAGTGGTAAATATGTAACTGCCCAACCGGCCGTAGCTCGATAGTAAATGCATGGCAGCCCGACCGGCCATAGCTCAGTGGTAAATGAATATGCATGACTTCCCAACCGGTGGTAAATAATTATACATAACTGTCCAACCGGTGGTAACTGCCCGACCGGCCGTAGCACAGTAGTAAATACATGAAGATGCATGTACATGTACCACTATATTATGAACATTAACATCTTTATCGTACACCTAAATAGAGACTTAGGAACATACTTAGACATGCTTGAATATCACTTTACGGGAATGAATAACATAGACATCCTTAACTGCTAAGAATAAAATCACTTATGGAATATCATTACATTTACGTATTATTTCTTGGATCATGTCAAAAAAAAAGAATACATGTTATTGTAAAGTTAAACCTCTCTTAAATTTGGCAAAAATCCGAAAGAAGTAAAGAAGTGAACCACCTATTTCATTATCAAAATCATCGGGCAACCCTAAATCCCATTTCAAAGGATGTAATGACTGCAGCACAACCATTTTGTTGGTTGTCATCATAAGAAGTTTGGAAAGTTACCAAATCAGTCTGGTTATCATCAAATAGCTTTAATTCTTGATCATGAAGAATTTTAGCAATATGGGTAAGTTTAAAACAAAATTGTGTATCAAATTGATATGTGGGTCAGTGTTTGAGTGGAAGAAAATTGTGTTGCATAAGCACTGTGGTATACGAGTCACTTTATAGACCATAGGTGGCAGCCACGTTGCTTCACTAAGGCTTATCCAAATTTATCAATCCCCACTAATTCAATAACTAACTAATTATCCACATAATTAAGAATTATCTCAAATTACTTTATATATTATACTATCACGGTCATATGATACCTTGTATGATACTAGTCCATAAGTATCAGATATCATAGCTCGTACCGTATTTTATCCCAAAATGACAAATTTCGACCAACCTCATTTTCTTCAACTCGTTTACCCTCTCACCTTCACGACTTTACTTATCACTTGTTATAAATATCTTAAATACCTATAACTTCAAAAAAACTAGTCTTGTCCTCGTCCGAAAGTACTACTATTAAATATTAAAATATTAATAAACTATGATACCATCTAAAATCAATACATACAATATTATTTCATTAAAATATCCATGTAAAAATACGTATATTTTCTCAACTTCTAATTTTCCCAATCTCATATCAAAAGTACAAATTTTCGTACGCTTAATTGTTAAAATGGTAAAAACAATATAGCGTTCTTTTAATAAAAGCTTATTTCCTAATCTAATGTTAGGTACATTTATCTTTATTATTCAAAAAGAAACATAAACTATTACTCCACACCAACATATCTTATGTTTGTACGTCTTTGGGTACCACATTGATGTAGCTTTGTTTTAAACTTAAACCAGAAGAGAGCAACATCTGTATTATAGCTAAATGAAAAGAGAAGATATGCACAATTACTCATTCTCGGACAAGCAATACTGCGCCTAGCTTTCATGATATGACTATGCAGAAAAAATAATTTTTGAAAATAAAAATGACTAAGAAAGCAACTTCACGAAAACAACTTAAAATGTGGATATGACCTACCCTGTAAAAACTATTCTTAAGATGATTTTTCCTAGACCATCATGATACAGTACCTAAAAGACAGCAGACATCAATATATTTTTATAAAATTTTACAAAAACGTTCCACTCGAAATACCACATTAAACATATATAACGGTGTTAATGTTATTAAATTTAAGGGGTGTAACAACCAATAAGGGGACACAACCCACATCAAGTATCACAACATATCAGCAAAATAATAGAGACTGAGGTAAACATGTACAATAATTTCTATGATTGAGCACAAACAACGTGAGCATGAATGAAGCCTAAACATGATCTCTAACGTGAAGGCAGACAAGTTTACCAACAAGTAAATGCATAAATACAGATAATGGTTATTAGGCCTCACAGCTTCAGGGATGGACCAAGTCTCAATCCCTCGAGGTATACACTCATACGCCCGTCATCTATCATGTGTATCCCTCCAAACAATCACATGATATCAAATTCTTCGGGTTTATACCCTCAAGGCCAGAGTTAAAACTATAACTTACCTCAATATCGTAAAATCCTACTCCAGGATATCCTCGTCCCTCGACTCGGTCTCCAAAAGTTTTTTTTTAACCAAAATCAGAATAATACTATTAACATGGGCTAAAGAATCGAATTCCAACAGAAAAACTAAATAAATAGGCCAAAAATCCGAAATTTGCCAAAACCCGGCCTTTGAGCCCACGACCAGTCAAAAATGGAAGAATAATAATTCTTGTTCTCTCCCGAGTCTAACCATATAAAATTTGTCAAAATCGGGCTCCATTTGGTCCCTCGAATCCCTACCCAAAACTCTCCAAAGCTCAACCCCTAGCTCCCTCAATTTCACTTTGAAATCATCAATCAAATCCTAAAAATGAAGTTGGATTCATAAAATATTATCAAAACTGAGTAGAGAATACTTACCCGAATCCCTATGGTGAAAATCGCCTTCAAAATCGTCCAAATCCGAGCTCCCCACTTCAAAATATAACCTAATGAACAAACCCTTATTTTATATATTTCATGCCGACTATTCTGCCTCATCTCTTGTACCAAACGATCTCGAAACTCGCTTTTTATGCCTCCAATAGATTCCTTGGAAAATTCTAGTCAAGTTAGACTTTTGAATCACTCAATTTGACCTTACAATGAAGGAGATATGTTGGTTTCAATATTTGCAAATAATGCAGATTTTTAAATACGTCGTCAATGACAATTTCGTAATTAATCTGAAAAATATGGCAACCAAATTCTTAGTAAAATGACCATAAAATCCTCATACGATGTCCGAATTCGATGGTTCTTTTTGCTACGGGTCTATAATTATGATACGGATCTAATGCTTCAATCTTAAAAGGAAATTGAAGCTCATTTATTCGAAATGATATCATTTATGCTTGAAGAAACGATATTGAAACATAAAAAAAAACGAGCGCAACACAACCCAAACCTATCCAAAACTCACCCAAGACCCTCTGGACCTCAATCAATAATTCCCACAAGTCATATATCACTACCCAAACTTAGTCCAACCTCCACAGCACCCAAAACAACACCAAATCAACCTCGAATTCAAGCCTAAGAACTTCTAAACTTCCAACTTTCGCCAATTCAAGTCTAATTCTACCACAGACCTCCAAATTATATTCCGGACACACTCCTAAGTCTAAAATCACCCAACGAAGCTAACCGAATCATAAAAATCCAAATGCGAATTCGATTACTCATAAGTCAACTTTCGCTTGACTTTTCTAATTAAGAGACTAAGTGATCATTTCACTTAAAAACTACTCCAAACCCAAACCTACCAACTCGATACAACTCAACACAGCTGAAAAATACATAAAGAAATAGAAATGGGTGAAATGAGGCTATAACTCTCAGAACGACTGACCAGGTTGTTACATCCTCCCCGTCTTAAACAAACGTTCGTCCTCGAACGAGTCTAAAAATATACCTGGAGTTTCAAATAGGTGAAAACTTCAGCAATACCCTCATGTCACATTCAAATCATATGAACTCATCTTGCGGTCACATCATACCCATCACGTATCCATCCAGCCACATTTCCACTAATAAGGACACTACCAAACATACAGGTCTACAAGCACGCGCTCACACAATCAACACCTTAGTGTTCAATTTACAGTCAAAACCTGGCCTTAAGTCCTCCAAACTGGCCCAACATCAACACACACAAATTACATCTCGCGCCTCATCCAGGTAATCACAATCCGTCTATGCACAACTGATACCGAGTGCTCATGTGCGCATATGAATGCATGGAAGGAATTCAAAGAGTTACACTTTAAGCATAATCAATATCGCACGATAAGAATTCAAGAAGGTGAAGTTTTCCTAAAGGTTCTGCAGTCTCTCGAAGATAAGTACGGACGTCTCCGTACCGATATGCAAGACTCTACTAAACATGCTCATTACTCTTGAGACCTATGTAACCCAGGCTCTGATACCAACATGTCACGACCCAAAATCTAACTATGTCGTGATGGCGCCTATCATGTTACAAGGCAAGTCTATTTCCCAAAATATTACTACTAAGTAGATTATAAGTAATTAATAAAACATTTCAATATTTGAATTTCTCATAAACTAAATCAACTCTGAATATAATCAATATAAAATACGAAAACGAGCCCCAAACGAAGGGGTGTCACTAAGTCATGAGCGTCAAAAACTATGAACTATGAAATATAACTGTCTAACAGTCATTATAATCCAAAGAAGAAATAACAAAAGGAGTAAAAAGGTCCTGCGCACGCTAGGAGCTAGCTTGCAGTCTCCAATTATAGTCGGCTTGAACTCAACAATCGCCACGCCCTAATTCACCTGGATCTATACATAAAGTGCACGGTGTAGTATAAGCACAACCGACTCAATTGTAACAAAAATATCTAAGGAACTGAGCAGTAGTGACGAGATAAGTAAAATAACCCAATTATTTATTTTCGCAATTTACAATAAATAGGTAAATTTCATAACTCAGTAAATGACACAAAGAAATTTAACAGATAAATGAAGCAACAACACAAATAAATACAACCTCACAGCAGTGTCACTCCATCACTCATCACTCGAACTCAGGAATCAACACACTCAAAACACTCAACACTCTGCGCTCACTAGGTGTGTGTACAGACTTCGGAGAGGCTCCCAAAAGCCAAAGCGCTAAGCACGGACAACTTACACGCCATCATATCAATACCTGAATCAGCACGGTCAACTCACGTTCTACGCGGATAACTCATGCGTTATGGTATCAATACCCCGACCCGCACGGTCAACTCACATCCAACATAGAAAGCTCACACCCTATGGTATTAATATCCTAACAACCAGGCCCTCAACCTCACTCAGTCATGTACTTCTCTAGCCTCACAAAACCACTAATAAGGGGACACAACCCACATCAAGTATCAGAAGATATCCGCGAAATAATAGAGACTGAGGTAAACATGTACAATAATTTCTATGACTGAGTACAAACAAGTGAGCATGAATGAAGCCTAAACATGATCTCTAATGTGAAGGCAGACAAGTTCACCAATAAGTAAATCTATAAACACAGACAATGGTTATTAGGCCTCACGGGGCAGACCAAGTCTCAATCCCTCGAGTTATACAACCACACAGCCATCACCTAGCGTGGGTATCACCTCCAAACAATCACATGATATCAAATTCTCCGGGTTTATACTCTCAAGGCCAGAGTTAAAATTGTTAGTTAACTCAACAATGTAAATTCCTACTCCGGGATGTCCTCGTCCCTCGACTCGGTCTCCAAAAGCTTCAAGTCTAACCAAAATTAGAATAATACTATCAAAATGGACTAAAGAATCAAATTCCAACAGAAAAACTACATAAATAGGCCAAAAATCTGAAATCGGCCAAAACTCGGCCCCTAGGCCCATGAATCAAAACTAGTAAAAAATAGTAGAATAATAATTCTTGTCCTCTCCCGAGTCTAACTATATAAAATTTGTCAAAATCGAACTTCGTTTGGTCCCTCAAATACCTACCTAAAATTCTCCAGAACTCAAGCCCTAACTCCCTCAATTTCACTTTGAAATCATCAATCAGATCCCAAAAACGAAGATGGATTCATAAAATATAACCAAAACCTGAGTAGAGAATACTTACCCCTATCCCTTTGGTGAAAATCACCTCTAAAATCGCCCAAATATGAGCTCCCCAACTGAAAATATGATCGAATGGACAAACCCATATTTTATATATATTTTTGCCAGCTATTTTGCCTCGTTTCTCATGCCAAATGATCCCTAAACTCACGTTTTATGCCTCCAATGGATTTTTTGTGAAATTCTAGTCACGTTAGGCTTTTGAATAACTCAATTTGACCTTATAATAAAGGAGATTTATTGGTTTCAATATTTACAAATAATGCAGATTTTTAAATACGATGTCAGTGATAATTTTGTAATTAATCTGAAAAATCTAACAACCTAATTCTTAGTAAAATGACCATAAAATCCTCATACGATGTCCAAATTCGACGATTGATTTTACTACGGGTCCGTAATTATGATACAGATCTAATGCTTCAATCAAAATAAAAATCCGAGCTCATTTGTTCGTTATGATATCATTTATGCTTGAAGAAACGACGTCAAAACATAAGAAAAACGAGCGCAACGCAACCCAAACCTATCCGAAACTCACCCGAGGCCCTCGCGACGTCAACCAATAATTCCAACAAGTCATATATCACTATCCGAACTTAGCAGAACCTCCAAAACACCCAAAACAACACCAAAACACCAAATCAACCTCGAATTCAAGCCTACAAACTTCTTAACCTCCAACTTTCGCTAATTCAAGCCTAATTCTACCACGGACCTTCAGATTATATTCCGTACACACACCTAAGTCTAAAATCACCCATCGAATCTACCCGAATCATAAAAATCCAAATTCAAATTCGATTACTCATAAGTCAACTTTCGGTTGTCTTTTCTAACTTAGCTTTCTAACTAAGAAACTAAGTGTTCATTTCACTCCAAAACTACTCTGAACCCAAATCTACAACCTCGATACAACTCAACACAATTGAACAACACATAGAGAAATAGTAATGGGGGAAACGGGGCTATAATTCTCAGAACGACTAACCGGGTTGTTACATCCTCCCCATCTTAAACAAACGTTCTTCCTCGAACGAGTCTAAAAACATACCTAGAGTCTCAAAATGGTTAAAACTCCAGCAATACCTTCTTGTCATAATCAAATCATATGAACTCATCTCGCAGTCATATCATTATACTCATCACGTATCCATCCAGCCACTATTTCCACTAATAGGTACACTACTGGACATATAGGTCCACAAGCACGCGCTCACACAATCAAGACCTCAGAGCTCAATCTACAGTCAAAACCCGGTCTCAAGTCCTCCAGACTTGCCCAACATCAACATACAGAAATCACATCTCGCACCTTATCCAGGGAATCACAATCCATTGATGCACAACTGATACTGAGCGCTCTTGTGCGCATATGAATGCGTGGAAGGAATTCAAAGAGTTATACTTCAAGCTGAATCAATACCACACGATAAGAATTCAAGAAGGTGAAGTTTTCCTAAAGGTTTTGCAGCCTTTCGAAGATAAGTACAGACTTGTCTGTACCAATCCACAAGACTCTACTAAAACCGCTCATGACTCGTGAGACCTATGTAACTTAAGCTCTGATACCAACTTGTCACGGCCCAAAATCTAACCATGTCATGATGGCGCCTATTATGTTACAAGGAAAACCTATTTCCCAAAATATTACTACTAAACTGATTATAAGAAATTAATAAAACATTTCAATATTTGAATTTCTCATAAACTAAATCAACTTTGAATATAATCAATATAAAATACGGAAATGAGCCCCAAACATCGGGGTGTCACTAAGTCATGAGCGTTTAAAACTATGAACTAAGAAATATAACTGTCTAACTGTCATTATAATCCAAAGAAGAAATAACAAAAGGAGTAACAAGGTCCTACAGACGCTAGCAACTAGCTTGCAGTCTCCAATTATAGCAGGCTTGAACTCAACAATTGTCGTGCATTAACTCACCTGGACCAACACATAAAGTGCAGGGTGTAGTATGAGTACAATCAACTCAGTAGTATCAGAAATTACTAAGGAACTGAGCAGTAGTGACGAGCTAAGTAAAACAACCCAATTATTAATTTTCACAATTTAAAAATAAAAAGAAATAAACAAGTAAATTTCATAACTCAGTAAATAACAGAAAGAGAGGTTGCTCTGATGGTAAGCAACCCCCACTTCCAATCGAGAGTTTGTGAGTTCGAGTCTCCCCAAGAGCAAGGTGGGAAGTTCTTGGAGGGAAGGATGCCGGGGGTCTATTTGGAAACGGTCTCTCTACCCTAGGGTAGGGGTAAATTCTGTGTACACACTACCCTCCCAGACCCCCACTAAGTGGGATTATACTGGGTTGTTGTTGTTGTTGTTGTTGTTGTAGTAAATAACACAAAGAAATTTAACAGATAAATGCGGCAACAACACAAATAAATACAACCTCACAGCAGTGTCACTCTGTCACTCATCACTCGTATTCAGCACTCAACACACTCAAAATACTCGACCCTCTGTGCTCGCTTGGGGTGTGTACAGACTCCGAAGGGGCTCACAAAGCCAGAGAGCTAAACACAGACAACTCACGCGCGATCATATCAATACCTGGATCCGCACGATCAACTCACGTGCTACGCTGACAACTCACGCACTATGGTATCAATACCTAGACCCACACGGTCAGCTCATGTGCTACGCGGAAAGCTCATGCCCTATGGTATTATTATCCTCACAACTAGGCCCCCGGCCTCACTCAGTCATGTACCTCTCCAGCATCACAATGCACCACCAATAAGGGGACACAACCCACATCTAGTATCATAAGACATCAGCAAAATAATAGAGACTGAGGTAAACATATACAATAATTTCTATGACTGAGTACAAACAACGTGAGCATGAATGAAGCCTAAATATGATCTCTAACGTGAATGCAGACAATTTTACTGACAAGTAAATGCATAAATACAAACAATGGTTATTAGGCCTCACAGCCTCAGGGACGGACCAAGTCTCATTCCCTCAAGGTATGCACCCACACGCCCATCATTTATCATGGGTATCACCTACAAACAATCACATGATATCAAATTCTCCGGGTTTATACCCTCAAGGCCAGAGTTAAAATTGTTAGTTAACTCAATAATGTAAATTCCTACTCCGGGATGTCCTCGTCCCTCGACTCGGTCTCCAAAAGCTTCAAGTCTAACCAAAATCAGAATAATACTATCAACATGGGCTAAAGAATCGAATTCCAACAGAAAAACTACATAAATAGGCAAAAAATCCGAAAATTGCCAAAACCCGGTCTTTGAGCCCACGTCTCAAAACCAGTCAAAAATGGAAGAATAATAATCATTGTTCTCTCCCGAGTCTAACCATATAAAATTTGTCAAAATTGGACTCCATTTTGTCCCTCGAATCCCTACCCAAAACTCTCCAAAACTCAAGCCTAACTCCCTCAATTTCACATTGAAATCATCAATCAAAGCCTAAAAACGAAGATGGATTCATAAAATATTATCAAAATTGAGTAGAGAATACTTACCCGAATCACTTTGGTGAAAATCGCCTTCAAAATCGCCCAAATCCGAGCTCCCCAACTAAAAATATGAACAAACCCTTATTTTATATAATTTCCTGCCGACTATTCTGCCTCATCTCGTGTACCAAACGATTTCGAAACTTTCTTCTTATACCTCCAATAGATTCCTTGGAAAATTCTAGTCGAGTTAGGCTTTTGAATCACTCAATTTGACCTTATAATGAAGGAGATATGTTGGTTTCAATATTTGCATGTAGTGCAGATTTTTAAATACGCCGTCAGTGACAATTTCGTAATTAATCTGAAAAATATGGCAACCAAATTCTTAGTAAAATGACCATAAAATCCTCATACGATGTTCAAATTCGATGGTTCTTTTTGCTACGAGTCTGTAATTATGATACAGATCTAATGGTTCTATCTAAAAAGGAAACTAAAGCTCATTTATTCGAAATGATATCATTTATGCTTGAAGAAACGACATTGAAACATAAGAAAAACGAGCGCAACACAACCCAAACCTATCCAAAACTCACCCGAGGCCCTCGGGACCTCAATCAATAATTCCCACAAGTCATATATAACTACCCAAAATTAGTCCAACCTCTGTAGCACCCAAAAAAACACCAAAATACCAAATCAACGTCGAATTCAAGCCTAAGAACTTCTAAACTTCCAACTTTCGCCAATTCAAGTCTAATTCTACCACGGACCTCCAAATTATATTCTGGACACACTCTTAAGTCTAAAATCACCAAACGAAGCTAACCGAATCATAAAAATCTAAATCCGAATTCGATTACTCATAAGTCAACTTTCGCTTGACTTTTCTAACTAAGAGACTAAGTGATCATTTCACTTCAAAACTACTCCAAACCCAAACCTACCAACTCGATACAACTCAACACAGCTGAAAAATACATAAAGAAATAGAAATGGGTGAAATGAGGCTATAACTCTTAGAACGACTGACCGGGTCATTACATCCTCCCCGTCTTAAACAAACGTTCGTCATCGAACGAGTCTAAAAATATACCTGGAGTTTCAAATAAGTGAAACCTTCAGCAATACCCTCTTGTCACATTCAAATCATATGAACTCATCTTGTGGTCACATCATACCCATCATGTATCCATCCAGCCACATTTCCACTAATAAGGACACTATCGAACATACAAGTCTACAAGCACGCACTCACACAATCAACACCTCAGTGCTCAATCTACAGTCAAAACCTGGACTTAAGTCCTCCAAACTGGCCCAACATCAAAACACAGAAATCATATATCCCACCTCATCCAGGGAATCACAATCCGTCTATGCACAACTGATACCGAGTGCTCATGTGCGCATATGAATGCGTGAAAGGAATTCAAAGAGTTACACTTTAAGCTTAATCAATATCGCACGATAAGAATTCAAGAAGGTGAAGTTTTCCTAAAGGTTCTGCAGCCTCTCGAAGATAAGTACGGACGTCTCCGTACCAATCTGCAAGACTCTACTAAACATGCTCATGACTCTTGAGACCTATGTAACCTAGGCCTGCTACCAACTTGTCACAACCCAAAATCTAACCATGTCCTGATAGCGCCTATCATGTTACAAGGCAAGCCTATTTCCCAAAATATTACTACTAAGTAGATTATAAGTAATTAATTAAACATTTCAATATTTGAATTTCTCATAAACTAAATCAACTCTGAATATAATCAATATAAAATACGAAATCGAGCCCCAACCTTCAGGGTGTCACTAAGTCATTAAGCGTCTAAAACTATGAACTAACAAATATAACTGTCTAACTGTCATTATAATCCAAAGAAGAAATAACAAAAGGAGTAACAAGGTCCTGCGCATGCTAGCAGCTAGCTTGCAGTCTCCAATTATAGTCAGCTTGAACTAAACGATCGCCACACGCTAATTCACCTGGATCTGTACATAAAGTGCATGGTGTAGTATGAGCACAACCGACTCAATGGTAACAAAAATTTCTAAGGAACTGAGTAGTAGTGACGAGATAAGTAAAACAACCCAATTATTTATTTTCACAATTTACAATAAACAGGTAAATTACATAACTTAGTAAATGGCACAAAGAAATTTAACAGATAAATGAAGCAACAACACAAATAAATACAACCTCACAGCAGTGTCACTCCATCACTCATCACTCGAACTCAGCATTCAACACACTCAAAACACTCAATACTCTGCGCTCACTGGGTGTGTGTACAGACTTCGGAGAGGATCCCGAAAGCCAAAGCTCTAAGTACGGACAACTCACACGCCATCATATCAATACCTGAATCCGCACGGTCAACTCACGTTCTACGCGGATAACTCATACGTTATGGTATCAATACCCCGACCCGGACATAGGCGTATCATATGGACCCGGACATAACTCATACGCGTATCATATCAATACGTTATGGTCAACTCACATCCAACATAGAAAGCTCACACCCTATGGTATTAATATCCTCACAACCAGGACCTCGACCTCACTCAGTCATGTACTTCTCTAGCCTCACAAAACCACTAATAAGGGGACACAACCCACATCAAGTATCACAAGATATCAGCGAAATAATAGAGACTGAGGTAAAAATTTACAATAATTTCTATGAATGAGTACAAACAAGTGAGCATGAATGAAGCCTAAACATGATCTCTAACGTGAAAGCAGACAAGTTCACCAACAAGTAAATGCATAAACACGGACAATGGTTATTAGGCGTCACGGGGCGGACCAAGTCTCAATCCCTCCAGTTATACACCCACACACCCATCACCTAGCATGGGTATTACCTCCAAACAATTACATGATATCAAATTCTCCGGGTTTATACCCTCAAGGCTAGAGTTAAAATTGTTAGTTACCTCACCAACGTAAAATCCTTCTCCGGGATATCCTCATCCCTTGACTCGATCTCCAAAAGTTTCAAGTCTAACCAAAATTAGAATAATACTATCAACATGGACTAAGGAATCAAATTCCAACAGAAAAACTACATAAATAGGCCAAAAATCCAAAATTGGCCAAAACCCGACCCCCAGGCCCATGTATCAAAACTAGTAAAAAATAGCAGAATAATATTTCTTGTCCTCTCCCGAGTCTAACTATATAAAATTTGTCAAAATCGGACTCCGGTTGGTCCCTCAAATCTCTACCTAAAACTCTCCAAAACTCAAGCCCCAACTCCCTCAATTTCACTTTGAAATCATCAATCAAATCCCAAAAACAAAGATGGATTCATAAAATATAACCAAAAACCGAATAGAGAATACTTACCCCAATCCCTATGGTGAAAATCACCTCCAAAATTGCCCAAATATGAGCTCCCCAACTGAAAATATGACCGAATGAACAAACTCATTTTTTATATTTTTTTCTGCCAGCTATTTTGCCTAATTTCTCATGCCAAATGATCCCTAAACTCACGTTTTATGCCTCCAATGGATTTATTGTGAAATTCTAGTCAAGTTATGCTTTTGAATCACTCAATTTGACCTTATAATGAAGGAGATTTATTGGTTTCAATATTTACAAATAGTGCAAATTTTTAAATACGATGTCAGTGGCAATTTCGTAATTAATCTGAAAAATCTAGCAACATAATTCTTAGTAAAATGACCATAAAATCCTCATACGATGTCCAAATTCGATGATTGTTTTTGCTACGGGTCTGTAATTATGATACAGATCTAATTCTTCAATCAAATAGAAATCTGAACTAATTTGTTCAATATGATATCATTTATGCTTGAAGAAACGACGTCAAAACATAAGAAAAACGAGCGCAATGCAACCCAAACCTATCCGAAACTCACCCGAGGCCCTCGCGACCTCAACCAATAATTCCAACAAGTCATATATCACTATCTGAACTTAGCCGAACCTCCAGAACACCCAAAACAACACCAAAACACCAAATCAACCTCGAATTCAAGCCTAAAAGCTTCTTGACCTCCAACTTTTGCTAATTCAAGCCTAATTCTACCACAGACCTTCAAATTATATTCCGTACACACACCTAAGTCTAAAATCATCCATTGAATCTAACCTAATCATAAAAATCCAAATTCAAATTCGATTACTCATAAGTCAACTTCCGGTTGTCTTTTCTAACTTAGCTTTCTAACTAAGAGACTAAGAGACCATTTCACTCTAAAACTACTCCGAACCCAAATCTCCAACCTCGATACAACTCAACACAATTGAACAACACATAAAGAAATAGAAATATGGGAAACGTGGCTATAATTCTCAGAACGATTGACGGGGTTGTTACATCCTCCCCCTCTTAATCAAACGTTCTTCCTCGAACTAGTCTAAAAACATACCTAGAGTCTCAAAGAGGTTAAAACTTCAGAAATACCTTCTTGTCATATTCAAATCATATGAACTCATCTCGCAGTCATATCATTATACTCATCACGTATCCATATAGCCACTATTTTCACTAATAGGTACACTACCGGACATATAGGTCCACAAGCACGTGCTCACACAATCAAGACCTCAGTACTCAATCTACAGTTAAAACCCGGCCTCAAGTCCTCCAGACTGGCCCAACATCAACACACAGAAATCACATCCCGCACCTCATCCAAGGAATCACAATCCGTCGATGCACAACTAATACCGAGCGCTCTTGTGCGCATATGAATGAGTGGAAGGAATTCAAAGAGTTACACTTCAAGCTGAATCAATACCGCACGATAAGAATTCAAGAAGGTGAAGTTTTCCTGAAAGTTTTGCAGCCTCTCGAAGATAAGTACAGACGTGTCTGTACCGATCCACAAGACTCTACTAAACCCGCTCATGACTCGTGAGACCTATGTAACCTAAGCTCTGATAACAACTTGTCACGACCCAAAATCTAACCATGTCGTGATGGCTCCTATCATGTTACAAGGAAAACCTATTTCCCAAAATATTACTACTAAACCGATTATAAAAAATTAATAAAACGTTTCAATATTTGAATTTCTCATAAACTAAATCAACTCTGAATATAATCAATATAAAATACGGAAATGAGCCCCAAACATCGGGGTGGCACTAAGTCATGAGTGTCTAAAACTATGAACTAAGAAATATAACTGTCTAACTGTCATTATAATCTAAAGAAGAAATAACAAAAGGAGTAACAAGGTACTGCAGACGCTAGCAACTAGCTTGAACTCTCCAATTATAGCAGTCTTGGACTCAACGATCGCCACACATTAACTCACCTGGACCTGCACATAAAGTGCAGGGTGTAGTATGAGTACAATCGACTCAGTAGTATCAGAAATAACTAAGGAACTGAGCAGTAGTGACGAGCTAAGTAAAACAACCCAATTATTTATTTTGACAATTTACAAATAAACAAGTAAATTCCATAACTCAGTAAATAACACAAATAAATTTAACAGATAAATGCGGCAACAACACAAATAAATACAACCACACAACAGTGTCACTCTGTCACTCATCACTTGTATTCAGCACTTAACATGGTCAAAATAATCGACACTCTACGCTCGATGGGGGTGTGTACAGACTTCGAAGGGGCTCCCAAAGACAGAGAGCTAAACACAGACAACTCACGCGCCATCATATCAATACCTGGATCCGCACGATCAATTCACGTGCTACGCTAACAACTCAAGCGCTATGGTATCAATACCTGGACCTGCATGGTCAGCTCACGTGCTACGCAAAAAGCACACGTCCTATGGTATTATTATCCTCACAACTTGGCCCTCAACCTCACTCAGTCATGTACCTCTCCAACCTCACAATGCACCACCAATAAGGGGACACAACCCACATCTAGTATCACAAGATATCATCAAAATAATAAAGACTGAGGTAAACATATACAATAATTTCTATGACTGAGTACAAACAATGTGAGCATGAATGAAGCCTAAACATGATCTCTAACATGAAGGCAGACAAGTTCACCAACAAGTAAATGCATAAACACAAAAAATGGTTATTAGGCCTCACAGCCTTATGGGACGGACCAACTCTCAATCCCTCGAGGTATACACCCACACGCCCGTCATCTTCATGGGTATCACCTCCAAATAATCACATGATATCAAATTCTCTGAGTTTATACCCTCAAGGCCAGAGCTAAAACAGTAACTTACCTCAACAACGTAAAATTCTACTTCGGGATGTCCTCGTCCGTCGACTCGATTTCCAAAAGCTCTGAGTCTAACTAAAATCAGAATAATACTATGAACATAGGCTAAAGAATCGATTCAAATAGAAAAACTACATAAATAGGGCAAAAATCCGAAATTTTCCAAAACCCAGTCTCCGAGCCCACATCTCAAAACCAGTAAAAAATGGAAGAATAATAATCCTCGTACTCCACCGAGTCTAACCATATAAAATTTGTCAAAATCGAACTCCATTTGGTCCCTCAAATCCCTACCTAAACCTCTCCAAAACTCAAGTCCTAACTCCCTTAATTTCACTTTGAAATCATCAATCAAATCCCAAAAACGAAGATGGATTCATAAAATATAATCAAAACCGAGTAGAAAATACTTAACCCAATCCTTATGGTGAAAATATCCTTCAAAATTGTCCAAATCCGAGTTCCCCAACTCAAAATATGACCGAGTAAACAAACTCGTATTTTATATATTTTTCTGCCGGCTATTCTGCCTCGTCTCTTGTACCAATCTATCTCGAAACTCGCTTTTTATGACTCCAATAGATTTCTTATAAAATTCTAGTCAAGTTAAGCTTTTGAATCACTCAATTTGACCTTATAATGAAGGAGATATATTGGTTTCAATATTTGTAAATAGTGCAGATTTTTAAATACGTTGCAGTGGCAATTTCGTAATTAATCTGAAATCTAGCAACTTAATTCTTAGTAAAATGACCATAAAATCCTCATATGATATCCAAATTCGACGATTCTTTTTTCTACGAGTCCGTAATTACGATACAGATCTATTGATTCAATCAAAAAAGAAATCGGAACTCATTTATTTGAAATAATATCATGTATGCTTGAAGAAACGACGTCAAAACATAAGAAAAACGAGCGCAACACAATCCGAACCTATCCAAAACACACCCAAGGCCCTCGGGACCTCAACCAATAATTACAACAAGTCATATATCACTACCCAAACCTAGCCGAACTTCCGTAGCACCCAAAACATTACCAAAATCACCAAATCAACCTCGAATTTATGCCTAAGAACTTCTAAACTTCCAACTTTCGCCAATAAAAGCCTAATTCTACTACGGGCCTTCAAATTATATTCCGAAAACACTTCTAAGTCTAAAATCAGCCAATGAAGCTAACCGAATCATAAAAATTCAAATCCAAATCCGATTACTCATAAATCAACTTTCGGTTGACTTTTTTAACTAAGAGACTAAGTGATCATTTCACTCCAAAACTACTACGAACCCAAATCTACCAACTCGATACAACTCAACACAGCTGTACAACACATAAAGAAATAGAAATGGGGGAAACAGGGCTATAACTTTCAGAATGATTGACTGGGTCGTTACACGTATCTCGAGGAGGGTTCCATGGGGCACGTGAACCCATGCTCCCCTCCCTATATCATGTATAGTAATATTATATTTTTTCAAAAATATTTTAATGTATGTGTGTGAACCTATGCTCAAAGTATTATATAATGTTATGATTATTAGGTGTATCTCTCTAAGTGAGATTGTGAGTTCAAATCTTATCTCAATCTTGTTATTTTTTCATTTGTTTTCAAGAACTAGACGCCCACGAGGATGGGCGTGTCTGGTGTCACTTTTTGGATAGTAATGTACTTTTTCTTTTTATTTCTTTAATTGTTTGATTTATTGTTTCATCATTTTCACACATTAAAATTTCTATTCTTCTTTTGTCGCTGTAAAATCTTATATGATTAAACAAAATATGTATTTTAAAACTAGTAACATCATATGAGGGTAGCGTATAGTCAATGGATTCAACTTATCCTAATATTTTCAACGTATAAATAGACTTATATGTAAGAAAATTACTATTTTTAAATAAAAAATTAATTTCGAACTTATATTCCAAAAGCATAATGGGTGCGTAATAATAAGAACTAAAGGTTGAATCCGTAAAATTTTTATTCTAGATCCACTTCTTCTTAATAGTTCACCCATCCTGCCAAAATCATGGATCCGCCTCTAATATCAGGGACCACAGAAACAATAAGAGGCTACCAATTATAGTGTTAATTCGAAATTTGGATGAATTAAATCCTATTATAATAAATTACAATTTATTCCACTAAAACACTACAATTGAACTCCTCAATATAAATTTCGAAATTCATTACTCTTATTTTTAACTCCCCATGACAAGATTATGTCACGACCCGGATTTCCTACCGTCGGGATCGTGATGGCGCCTAACTCTTAAAATGCTAGGCAAGCCAATAAATACAGATCTAACATGCTAATCACTAACCAAAACAATAATTATCAATGACTTAAACTAATCAAATAAGAAGTTCGAAAATTTTATAACAGTTTAAAACACTAATACACGACTACCCAAAGATCTGGTGTCACAATCCACAAACGTCTAAGAGTTTCTACAAATACTGGTTTAAAGGAAATCCATCTGTTCTCGAAGTGAAAGAAAACATGAAAACTATGATAAAAGGAAGGGGACTCCAGGATCTGCGAATGCTGGCAGATCTATCTTGGGTTTCCTGATGGACTGAAGGTAGCAACCCAACTCTAATCAACAAGGTCTGGCACCAAAATCTGCATAGAAAGTGCAAAGTGCAGTATCAGTACAACCAACCCCATGTACTAGTAAGTGCCGAGCCTAACCTCGGCGAGGTAGTGACGAGGCTAGGACACGACAAATAACATGGACCTGTACAGTTAAATCATACATGAGAAAATAACAATAACGGAAATATAACAAATAATAACGGGAGGGGAAAAACATGCTGATAGGAGATATTAAGTCCTAGAAGTAATACAGTAAAGGAACAAAGTAAATATCATGCTTTGCTTCAACGAAAATGATAAAATTTACAAGCATGTACACGGCATCACCTTTCGTGCTTTTACTCTCGACCTTACCATATGAAACAACAGAAACGCCACGGCATCACCCTTTGTACATTAACTCTCTCTTATTCATGGCACGACATCACCCTTTGTGCATTATCAATATCAAAATGTGGAACGACATCACCCTTCGTGCTTTATCACTCACAGAATATGGCATGACATCACCCTTCGTGCTTTATCACTAGCTCACAAAATATTGCATGGCATCACCCTTCATGTTTTACACTCATTCTCACCCAAACAACAGAAACAATAACAACCCATCAAGAAAAATCATCAGTAACCAACCTCATTTCAACATTTAACTTCACAATAAAAATCTAAACTTGATTCAACATTCAACCGATATCCAATACCAAGAAAAACATAATAAGACTTGTTTAACATGAAGAATAACCAGTTTAAGAATGAACAATACGTATAAAGAAATACAACAGTCATATGTATAAGATTCAGTCGCATGCTATAACCCAACAACAATGTATAGATACTCGTCACCTCACCTATACATCGTACTTAACAACTAAACACGTAGCAAATAAGGAACAATGCCTAATCCCTCAAGCTAAGGTTAGCCACAACACTTACCTCGATTCCACGGCCAAACGCAATCCTCAAATACCATTTTTCTTCTAGATTCCACCTCCAAATTCTCTCGTATCTATCCATAATTAACTCAATATCATCATTTATTGCTAAAGGAATTAACTACAATGTATAAATTTAGTTATCCCAAACTTTCCCCCAAAAAGTCAAAAACTGACCCTAGGCTCGCTTGGTCAAAACTCGAGGTTCGGACCATACCCATTCTCCCATTCACCCACGAGTCCAAATATGTAATTAGTTTTGAAATTCGACCCCAAATCGAAGTCTAAATTCCAATTATACAAAAAGACCTAATTCTACCAAAATCCCCAATTTCTACCATGAAAACCCTAGATTTTAAGTTGAATATTGATGAAAAACAATGGGTAATTGAAAGAAAGTGGTTTAGAATCATTTACCAACACTTTGGGGAAGAACTTGTCTCTTGAAAATCGCTTCTAAGCCTTTTTGTCTTTAAAACACTGGACAGTCCTTCTTCGTGTTCGCGAAGGGCCTGTCACGTTCGCGAGGAATTGCGGCCAGAAGGCCTTCACATTCGCAAAGAGTTGTTCATGTTCGTGATGGTATTTCTCCCTGACCATCGCGTTCGCGGGCCTTGGATCGCGTTCGCGAAGAACAACTCAGAGATTCCCCAGCCACCTCCATTACACTATGCGTTCGCATATGGTCTGTCGCGTTTGCGAAGAGCAATCCCCCTAGTGCTATACGTTCGCGACCAAGGCCTCGCGTTCGCGTAGAAGAAACCCCTCCCTAGCCCAACTTGCACTTTCCATTCGTGAGAGTTGATTCACGTTCGTGAGAAACCCCTTCCCAGCACCGTAGCCTATCCGAAACTCACCCGAGCCCTTGGGGCCCCAAACCAAACATGCACACAAGTTTAAAAACATCATACAAACTTGCCCGTGCGATCAAATCGCCAAAATAACATATAAAACTACGGATTTAACACCAAAACACATGAAATCCTTGAGAACACTTGAAATTTCTATTAACCGGACGTCCGAATCACTTCAAAACAGTTCCGTTTCTCACCAAATTTCACAGACATGACTTAAATACCATATTAAACATGTACTGGGCTCCGGAACCAAAATACGGGCCCGATACCAATAAGATCAAACATTACTCAATTTATAAAAATCATTATATTTTCATTTTAACAATTTTCTTCAAAAATTCATTTCCTGGGCTAGGGACCTCGGAATCCAATTTTGGGCATACGCCTAAGTCCCATATTTTACTACGGACCCTCCAGATTTGTCAAAACACTGGTCTGGGTTCATTTACTCAAAATGTTGACTGAAGTCAACTTAAATCACTTTTAAAAGCAAAACTTAATATTTTTCTCAAATTTTCACATAAAGGCTTTTCCGGAAAAGTGCCCAGACTATGCACGTAAATCAAGGAGAAAGGAAATGAGGTTTTGAAGGCCTCGGAACCCTGAATTGGGTACTAAAATATGAGATGACCTTTTGGGTCATCACAGATTACCAATACCATTTAATTAAACTAAATCACTGATTATTTAATTTAATCAACTATTTAAATCCTTTATAATTCTATTTAAACTATTTTATGTGACGGATACAAAATTCACCGGTTAGATTTTCACATATAAACTTATAAGCTTACATAAAGGATTTTATCAACTACTTATTATTTCACAAATGTTATTCGTTATTGTCCAATCTATTAAGCATACACTAACTCTGAATAGAGTTATACCTTTTAATAAATCAAAACAATAAACAAATCACATTGATCATAATAACTATATCAAGATTAGGAGTATAAGCTCATTTAATGAATTAGAGAAAATATTTTATATGTATTCAGTACAAAAATATTTTTCCTCTACTTGGTCCGTTCAATATACACTAAGTATACTCACACAAGAAGTCGGAGTAAAATCACTCCTATACTCAAGATAAATTATACTTTAATCTTGTACTACAATCATCAAGATATTTTGTCCAACGCTATCTTCGATTGAGAACATAGTTTATTAATTATGAGAACCAACAATTTAATCTTCTGTGCATGAGCTAAGTGTCATGACCCAAATTTTCTACCGTCGGGATCGTGATGGCACCTAACTCTTAGAATGCTAGGCAAGTCAATGGGTACAATTCTAACACAATAATCATTAACCAAAATATTAATTAACAATAACTTAAACAAAACAAATATGAAGTGGGGAAATCTTATAACAATTTAAAACACTAATACATAACTACCCAATAGATCTGATGTCACAATTGACTAAGTTCTAAGAATTTCGTACAAACATTGGTTTAAATGAAATGCATATGTTCTCGAAATGAAAAGAGACAGGAAATCTAAGATAGTGGGAAGGGGACTCTAGGGTCTGCGAACACTGGCAGATCTACCTTGGGTCTCCTGTGGAATGAAGGAAGCAACCCAAACTTTACTCACGAGGTCTATCACCGAAATCTGCATAGAAAGTACAGAGTGCAGTATCAGTACAACCGACCTCATATACTGGTAAGTGCCGAGCCTAACCTCGGTGAAGTAGTGCTAAGGCTAGGGAACGACAACAATATAAATATATGCAGTTAAATTATATATGAGAAAATAATAATAATAGAAATTTAGCAATTAATAACGAGAAGGGGAAACACGTTGAGGGGAATATCAAGTTCTGACAATAATACAGTAAAGAAACAAAGTAAATATCGTACTTTGAACCAACAGAAATAATAACATAGTAGCATGTGCACGACATCACCTTTCGTGCTTTTACTCTCGTCCTTACCATAAGAAACAACAGAAACGGCAGGACATCACCCTTGGTGAATTAACTCTCTCATAATCATGGCACGACATCACCCTTCGTGCATTAACACTCACAAAATATGGCACGACATCACCTTTCATGCATTAACACTCACAAATTATGATACAACATCACCCTTCCTGCATGAACACTCACTCACAATATCATGCACGACATCACCCTTCGTGCTTTACACTCGTCCTCACCCAAACAATAGAAACAATAATATCACGGCGCCAAAAACTTGTTGCACCCAAACGTACACGCAAGTATACGTGGTCGACAAGTAATATAATGATAAGTTGAGTGTCGAACCCACATAGACTTGTACAAACTACTCACTAAATCACTAAAATTGTTATTCAATCCAGCTAAAATCAAAGTCCATTAATATGATTATATTATACTACGATTCTAAATAATAACTAAATTATCAAGTAACGAGTTGATTGCTGTGTATTCAGTAGAGACAAGTATTCTAGGGTTGTGATCGATTCACCATTCGTATTGTGTTCTAATTAACTCTCCCTTTCATATAATTCACTCATGGTTGCTAATTAATCGATACATGCTCTCATAGCCTTCTCCCGAAGAACTACTCACCTATTCTCAATAGATTAACGCCTATATTCCTATGAAATCAATCTATTAATAACGCATTAAGATTATGATATTTAATTAAGCATGGTGACTCGGTATATTCCTATCCTAACTATAAATCCGCTCCCCCTAAGGGTTAAGATCATGCTCTCTTCAATTCTTCTTTAATCTAAACACGACTTTCCGAAGCATAACATAGATAGTGAATAGAACTTAACTGATGGCCAGACAAATAAGCAATTAATCACAAAATTGAAGAAACAACCATATATTGGTGAATTATAATCAAGGTCAATCTAATATCAAACAACAATATTCATGGCTAAATCACAACCCCAGAACAATGGGTGTTTAGCCACTCATGATGTAATCAAACAATTGCATAAGTTTTGAATAATTAAAAATACTAGTAAAGGTCAAGAAATCTCAGATATTCTTGCTCCCGTATGTTTCTTTTGTGTATTTTTCCTCCAAAGTGCGTCTCTCCCTTCAAAAATAGGCTTAATTTTTCTTTTATACGTGTCGGATAGGTCTAGGGACAAATAAACCGTGTCCCGGGCAAAATAGGATAAAAACCACGTCAACGACGCCCAGCCCGGTGCCAGGCGCCCACCAGGGCACCGCCCAATTTTTTTAGTTTTGTTTCCAGTGCCACAGGTGGCGCCAGGCGCTGCTTGTGGCGCCCAAAGCACATTTTTCCGATTTTGTTCGTTTTGGCTCAAATCTTGCGTGTTTCGCCCCCAATTGCTCCTAAATCATTTCTACAAGTAAAAACACTTCAAATTAATATAAATCATACCATTTAACATCCCAAATTCACGAAACAAAATAAAAATATGAGGCGATATACATATATATATAAACAGGGAAGAATATAATAAACTGGTTTAGCATGGAGAATTAACCAATTATAACATGAATCGTACTGATAAAGGAACACCTCAATCACAAGTCATAGAATCATTCGCATGATATGACCTAACAACAACATATAGATACTCGTCATCTCACCTATATGTCGTACTCAAAAACTAAGAACGTAGCAAATATGGCAGCAACACCTAATCCCTCAAGCTAAGGTTATCCACGACACTTACCTCGATTCCATGGCCAAAATCAAGCCTCAATTGCCGCTTTACCTCTTGGTTCTACCTCCAATCCACTCGTATCTAGTCATAATTAACTTAATAATAAAAACAAATGCTAGAGAAATTGATTCCAATGCATAATTACAAGTTTTCCAACATATTTCCTAAAAAGTCAAAAGCCGACCCCTAGCCCGCTTGGTCAAAACTCAAAGTGATCAAAACCCATTTACCCATTCACCCCCGAGCCCGAATATATAATTAGTTTTGGTATCCGACCTCAATTTGAGGTCTAAATCCCCAAATTTTGAAATTTCTACATTCTACCCAAGAACACCCAATTCCACTATGAAAAACCCTAGATTTTATGATAAAATCTTGTAAAAAGATGAGATAGATTGAAATAAATGAGTTAAGAATCATTTACCTATGATTTGGGGAAGAATTGGTCTTTGGAAAATCGCCTCTTCAAGTTTAGGGTTTGAAAATTTGAGAAATAAATAAAAAATCCATCCACAATCGTTTTTGAACAGTTGCAGATATCGCATTTGGGATCATGGGTTCACAAATGCGAACCCCGCAAATGCCAACATTTCATCGCAAATGCAAAGAATGTCTAGGACCTGCTTTCATTGCAAATGCGAACACTTGTTCGCATTTGCATCGTGTTCTCATCGCAAATGCGACCCTGAGATTCGCAATTGCGAAGGTCCCCTCCCAGCCCCACTGATCTCAAATGCGAACTTTCTTCGCAAATGCGATTATCGCATTTGCGAGCCAGGCTTCGCAAATACGAAGCCTGCAGACCTGAAACATACCAGTAATTTTCTTTAGTTTCAAACCACTCCGTAGCCTATTCAAAACTCACTCGAGCCCTCAGGGCTACAAACCAACGATGCACACAAGTCTTAAAGCATCATACAAATGTGCCCGTGCAAACAAATCGCCAAAATAACACATAGAACTATGAATTTAATACCAAAACACATGAAATTTTCAAGATAGTTCAAACTTCCTATTTTCTCAACTAAAGGTCTGAATCACGTCAAATTTCACAGATAAGGTTCAATATTAAAACAGACTTGTACCGCGCTCTGGAACTAAAATATGCGCCCGATACTAACATGTTCAAACATTATTCAATTTTCATAAACTATTATATTTTCAGTTTAACAATTTTCTTTAAAAATTTATTTCTCGGGCTAGGGACCTCAGAATTCAATTTAGCGTATGCGCCCAAATCCCATATTTACTACGGACACTCCGAGATAGTAAAATCACGGGTCAGCGGTGCGTTTTCACAAAATGTTGACTGAAATCAACATAAATGAATTTTAAAGGCACAACTCAATATTTTTTTCAAAGTTTCATATAAGGCTTTCCGGAAGCACACCCAGACTACGCACACAAATCAAGGAGAAAGAAAATGAGGTTCTTAAGGCCCCGGAACACAGATTCGAATTCTAAAATGATATATGACCCTTTGAGTCATCACATTCCCCACCTCTAAAATAACTATTCGTCCTCGAATAGACATAGAAAAGTACCTGAGCTAGAGAAAAGATGGGGATATCTTCTCTGCATATCAGACTCGGACTCCCAGGTAGCTTCCTCAATAGGCTGACCTCTCCACTGCACACGAATCGAAGGATAACTCTTCGATCTCAATTGTCAAACCTTCCTGTCTAAAATGGCTACCGGCTCCTCCTCGTAGGTCAAATCCTTGTGCAACTAGATAGGGCAGAAATCTAATACGTGGGATGGATCGTCTGATACTTTCGAAGCATGGACACATGAAACACTAGATGCACAGCTGATAAATCTGGCAGCAACGCAAGTCTATGAGCCACCTCTCCCATACGATCAAGGATTTCAAAAGGTCCGATGAACCTAGGGTTTAGCTTGCCCTTTTTCCCAAATCTCATCACGCCCTCCATGGGTGACACCCGAAGCAACACTCGCTCTCCGAACATGAATGCCACATCACGAACCTTACAGTCGACATAACTCATCTGCCTGGAATGGGTTGTACGAAACCTATCCTGAAAATCTTAGCCTTATCCAAGGCACCCTGTACTAAATATGTACCCACAACCGAGCCTCCCCCAGCTCAAACCACCCAACTGTCGATTGACACCGTCTACCATACAAACGTCTCATAGGGAGCTATCTGGAAGCTCGACTGATAACTATTGTTGAAGGCAAACTCCTCTAATGGCAAGAACAGATCCCAAGAACCTCTAAAGTCAATAACACAAGCACGAAGCATATCCTCCAAAATCTTAATAGTACGCTCGGACTGTCTATTCATCTGAGGATGAAATGTTGTGCTCAATTCAACCCGCGTACCCAAATCATACTGAACTGCCCTCTAGAAATGCGAGGTAAACTGCGTACCTCGATCAGAAATGATAGACACGAGCACCCCATGGAGACAAACGATCTCACGGATATAAATCTCTGCCAATCACTCAGAAGAATAGGAACCTGCCACATGAATGAAATGCACTAACTTGGTCAGTCTATCCACAATAACCCATACTGCATCGAACTTCCTCTAAGTTTGTGGGAGTCCAACAACGTAATCTATAATGATACTCTCCCACTTCCACTCAAGGATCTCAATCTTCAGAAGCAATCCACCAGGTCTCTGATGCTCGTACTTTACCTACTGACAATTCAATCATCGAGCTACATATACAACGATATCCTTCTTCATCCTCCTCCAACAATAATGTTGCCACAAGTCCTGATACATCTTGGTGGTACCTGGATGAATAGAGTACCAGAAACTATGGGCCTCTTCTAGAATCAACTCACGAAGTCCATCCATATTGGGCACACAAATACGACCCTACATCCTCAAAACTCCATCATATCCAACTGTAACTTCCTTGGCATCTTCGTGCTACACTGTGTCCCTAAGGACATATTAATGAGGGTCATCATACTGCCAATCTCTGATACGCTCAAATAACAAAGATCTTGTGACTGTACAAACTAGAACACGGTTGGGCTCTAAAACAACCAACCTCACGAACTGATTGGCTAAAGCCTAAACATCCAAAGCAAGAAGTCTCTCATCGACTAGAATATATGCAAGGCTAACCATACTAGCCGACTTCCTACTCAAAGCATCGGCCACTACATTGGCCTTCCCGGGATGATACAAGATGGTGATATCACAGTCTTTCAATAGATCCAACCACCATCTCTGCCTCAAATTTATCTCCTTCTACTTAAACAAGTACTGCAAACTCTTGTGATCCGTGAACACCTCACACGACATGCCATATAAGTAATGCCTCCAAATCTTCAATGCGTGAACAATGGATGCTAGCTCCAAATCATGAACCAGATAGTTTTTCTCATGAATCTCCAACTGTCGCGAAGCATATGCACTAACTTTACCATTATGCATCAACACAACACCAAGTCCAATATGAGATGCATCACAATACACTATATATGGCCTTGAACCTGTGGGCAACACCAACATCGACCCCGAAGTCAAAGCTAAATTGAGCTTTTGAAAGCTTGCCTCACACTAGTTCGACCACTTGAACGGGTAGGTCAACCTGGTCATCAGGCTACTATAGATAAAAATCCCTCCACAAACCGACGGTAATAACCCACCAAGCCCAAGAAACTCTGGATCTCTATAGCTGATGTGGGCCTAGGCCAGTCCTTGACTACCTCAATCTTCTTAGGATCTACCTAAATACCCTCTGCTGATACATCATGATCAAAGAAAGCAACTGAACTCAACCAAAATTCACACTTCAAAAACTTAGCATATAACTGGATATCTCTTAGAGTCTAAAGAATGACTCGAAGAGGCTGCTCATGCTCCTCTCGGCTGCGGGAGTAGATCAAGATATCATCAATAAAAACAATCACGATGGAATCCAAATAGGGCTTGAGCACTCGATTCATCAAATCCATGAATGTTGTTGGGGCATTTGTCAACCCAAATGATATCACTAGAAACTCATAATGCCCGTACCAAATCCAAAAAGCTATCGTAGGGACATCAGATGCCCTAATCCTCAACTGATGGTAGCCAGACCTCAAATCAATCTTTGAAAACACCTTGGCACCCTGAAGCTGATCAAATAAATCATCAATCCTCGGAAATGGATACTTATTCTTGATGGTGACTTTGTTCAACTACCGATAGTCTATGCACATCCTCATCGACCCATCCTTCTTCTTAACAAACAATACCGGCGCACTCTAGGGAGAGACACTAGGTCTAATAAAAGCCCTTATCAAGTAGATCTTGCAATTGCTCCTTCAATTCTTTCAACTTTGGCGGGGTTATACGGTACGACATAATAGAAACGGGCTGAGTGCCCGGAGCCAAATCAATGCAAAAATCAATATCCCTTTCTGGTGGCATCCCTAGCAGCTCTGTAGGAAATACCTTTGGAAACTCACGAATCACTATTACGGAATCAATGGAAGGAACCTCTGCATTGGAATCGCGAACATAAGCCGAATAAGCAAAACACTTCTTCTTGACCATACATCGAGCTTTCATATAAGAGATAAACCTACTAGTAGAATGACCAAGAGTCCTTCTCCACTCCAATCAAGGCAACCCCGGTAAGGATAAGGTCACGGTCTTGGCATGATAGTCCAGTAGAGCATGATAAGGTGACATCCAATCCCCAAAATGACATCAAAATCGACCATATCAAGAAGTAGGAGATCTACACAGGTTTCAAGACCCCTAATAATAACCACACTCAAGCAATAGTCACGATCTACAATAATAGAATCACCCACCAGTGTTGACACATATACAGGAGCACTCAAAGAATCACGAGGCACAACCAAATACGTAACAAAATAAGATGACATATAAGAATATGTAGACCATAGATCAAATAGAGCTGAAACATCTCTACTACAAACTGAAACTGTACTTGTGATAATGACATTAGATGCCTCAGCCTCGGGCCTGGCTAGGAAACCATAACATCGGGGCTGGGCCTCGCCACTCTAAACTATATCCCTAGTAAGGCCTCCTGCCGGCTGGCCTCCACCTCTAATACCTTGACCACCACCTCAAGCTTCCTGAACCCTACCTCTGGCTGGCTGAGCTGGCGATGGAACACTTGGTGCCAGAACCATGGCATGAGAACCCTAATGCTGAGAACTGCTCTAGGGAAAAATCTAGCAATGTGCCTCGGATCTCCACAACTATAACAAGACCTTGGATGCTAAGACTGCTGCCCCTAAAACTGACCCTAACGGCCTGAGTTACCACCCTGAAGACTCTAAAGCGGAGGTGCACATATAGGAGCTGGTGATGCACTGTAGGGTAGCTGATCAGAATACTGCATATGAGAGCCACGACCACCATGAGAAGCCTGAAGTGCTAGATGAAACAACCTGGAAGGATGGTCTCTACCAAAAGAATCCTTGCCTCCAAACGAGGCGCCACTGAACCCACAAGAATGATGAGGCCTCTTGTCAGACCCCTAGCCACTCCGCTGAGCTAAAACCATCTCAACTCGCCAGGCCACATTGGCCACATCCTGAAAAGAAATCTCACTACCTATCTCCTTAGGCATTTGCAATATAATAGGTTGGGCGAGTCCCTCAATAAACCTCCCCACCCTCTCTCTATTAGTGGGAAGTATGAGAAGAGCATGATGAGCAAAATCAACAAACCTAGTCTTGTACTGAGTGTCAGTCATAGAATCCTACTGAAGGTGCTCTAACCGCCTGCGATAGTCCTGTCTCTGAGTAACAAGAAGGAACTTTTCGAGAAATAACTGAGAGAAGTGATCCCAAGTCAAGGCAGGCAACCCGACTAGTCTAGTCAACACAAAATCATTCCACCATCTCTTGGCGGACCCTATCATCTGGAATACAGCAAAGTCGACCCTATTGGTCTCTACTATCCTTATGTTCTGCAACACCTCATGGCAGCGATCAAGATAATCCTGGGGGTCCTTAGAAGTTGCCCCACTGTAATGAACTGGGAAAAGATTGGTGAATTTATCCAACCTTGACAAAGCCTCAAAAGACATAGATGATCCACCAGCGGCCTGAACCACAACAACTGGTTGAGTTACTCCCACTAGCTGAGCTGTTGGAGTTTGGACTTGAGGAGCCATCTACTCTAGAGTGTGGATAACGCGAGTCTGGGCTCCTCCCCCATCCTGAGAGATGGCTGGGTCTACAAGGAATGTGCCAGTCTGAGCTACGCTCTCCATAAATCCCATTAGACAGACCAAAGCGTTTTGAAGTACCAGGGTAGCGATGAACCCCTCTAGAACCTGTGTTGGCCCTAACAGAACCTCATCATCAAACTCCACCTGAGGCTCCGCTATTGGTGCTGCTGCTTGAGCTCTAGACTGAGCCCTGCCCCAGCCCCAGCCTCTACCATTGCATCGGCCTCGTCCTCTGCCCCTCGTAGGAGCTACCGCTGGGGAATCTGGCTACTGATTAGCTGATGAAGCGGTATGTGTTCTCTCCATCTGCAAAAGAATATAGTAGAAGTTCAATTAGCATTGAGAAATCCAATCGCACGGATTTCCCACCATCGGGATCGTGATGGTGCCTAACTCTTAAAATGCTAGGCAAGCCAACGGATACAGTTCAAACACATTCATTAACCAAAATAGTAATTAAAAATAACTTAAACAAAACAAATATGAAGTGTGGAAATCTTATAACAGTTAAAACACTAATACATAACTACCCAAGAGATCTGGTGTCACAATCCATGAACTTCTAAGAATTTTCTACAAACACTGGTTTAAAAGAAATACATCTATTCTTGAAATGAAAAGAGACAGGAAATCCAAGATAGAGGGAAGGGGACTCCAGGGTCTGCGAACGCCACCAGATCTACCTTGGGTATCCTATGGATTGGCAGCAACCCAAACTCTACTCACAAGGTCCGACACCGAAAATCTGCACAGAAAGTGCAGAGTGTAGTATCAGTACAACCGACCCCATGTACTAGTAAGTGCTGAGCCTAACCTCGGCGAATAAGTTCCAAGGCTAGGGCACGAAAACAATATAAACCTGTGCAGTTAAATCATATACGAGGAAATAATAATAACAGAAATTTAACAATTAATAACGGGAAGGGGAAACATGTTGAGGGGAATATCAAGTTCTGACAGTAATACAATAAAGAAATAAAGTAAATATTGTACTTTGAACCAACATAAATAAAAACATAGCAACATGTGTAGGGCATCACCCTTCCTGCTTTTACTCTCACCTTTACCATAAGAAACAGCAGAAACAACACGACATCACCCTTCATGCATTAACTCTCTCATAATCATGGCACGACATCACCTTTCGTGCATTAACACTCACAGAATATGGCACGACATCACTCTTCATGCATTAACACTCATAGATTATGGCACGACATTACCATTCGTGCATTAACACTCACTCACAATATCGTGCACGACATCACCCTTCGTGCTTTATACTCTTCCTCACCCAAACAATAGAAACAATAACATCCCGGCAAGGGAATCAACAATAACCAATCTCGTTTCAATAGTTAACTTCACAATATGAATCTCATCTTGAGTCAATACTCAACCAATGCCTAAAACATGGAAGACTATAATAAACTGCTTTAGAATGGAGAATTAACTAATTAAAGCATGAATAGTACGTATAAAGGAACACTACAATCACAAGTAATAGACTCATTCACATGCTATGACCCAACAACAACGTATTGATACTCGTTACCTCACCTATACGTCCTACTCAACAACTAAACACGTAGCAAATAAGGCAACAACACCTAATCCCTTAAGTTAAGGTTAGCCACGACACTTACCTCGATTCTATGGCCAAAATCAAGCCTCAATTACCACTTTACCTCTCAGTTCCACATCCAATCCACTCGTATATAGTCATAATTAACTTAACAATATCAACAAATGCTAGAGAAATCGATTCCAATGCATAATTACAAGTTTCTCAATATTTTCCCCAAAAAGTCAAAAACCGACCCTGGGCTCGCTTGGTCAAAATTCAAAGTTCGGACCAAAATCCGATTACCCATTCACCCCCAAGCCCGGATATACAATTAGTTTTGGAATCCGACCTCAATTTGAGTTTTGAACACCAAATTTTGAAATTTCAAAATTCTACCCAAGAACACCCAATTCCACTATGAAAACCCTAGATTTTATGATAAAATCTTGTAAAAATATGAGATAGATTGAGAGAAATGAGTTAAGAATCATTTACCTACTATTTGGGGAAGAATTGGTCTTTGGAAAGTAGCCTCTTGAAGTTTAGGGTTTGAAAATTTGAGAAATGAATCAAAAACCCCGCCCATAATCGTTTTTGAACAGGTGCAGATATTGCATTTGCGTTCAAGGGTTCGCATCACAAATGCGAACATTTCATCGCAAATGCGAAGAATGTACAGGACCTGCTTTCATCGCAAATACGAACAGTTTTTCAATTCTGCGACCTGTTCTTATCCCAAATGTGATCCTGAGCTTAGCAATTGCGAAGATCCCTTCCCAGCCGCACTGATTGCAAATGCGAACTTTCTTCGCAAATGCGAAGCCTGTAGACCTGAAACATACTTTCTTCGCAAATGCGAAGCCTATAAACCTGAAACATACTTTCTTCGCAAATGCGAAGCCTGTAAACCTGAAACATACTTTCTTCGCAAATGCGAAGCCTGTAGACCTGAAACATACCAGCAATTTTCCTACGTTTCAAAACACTCATTAGTCTATTCAAAACTCACCCAAGCCCTCGGGGCTCCAAACCAACCATGCACACAAGTCTTAAAACATCATACAAACTTGCTCGTGCGATCAAATCACCAAAATAACATCTAGAACTATGAATTCAACACCAAAACACATGAAAATTTGAAGATAGTTCAAACTTCCTATTTTCTCAACCAAAGGTCTGTATCACATCAAATCACTTCCGTTTTTCACAAAATTTCACAGATAAGTCTAAATATTATAACGGACCTGTACCGAGCTCTAGAACCAAAATACGGGCCCGATACCAATAAGTTCAAACATTATTCAACTTCCATAAACTATTATATTTTCAGTTTAATAATTTTCTTCAAAAATTTATTTCTCAGGCTAGGGACCTCGGAATTCAATTTCGGACATACGCCCAAGTCCCATATTTTACTACGGACTCTCCGGGATCATCAAATCATCAATGTATACCAGCTAATCGGGTGGTGGTGCATATATAACGCCATAACCTTTTCCATATCCCATATATATATATACATACATATATACATACACGTATATAACGCCATCTAATCATGGGTCAATGTGCATGTATAAATACATGAAATTCATATGAAATATGTTAATAAAATCTCTCGGTACGTCATAAGGCCATTATGCCTCTGATTATTATCATAAAATAAACTTTACCAACTTACATATTTTTGAGACCCGTGAACAGATGATAAAATAGTATGACACAAGGGGAATCAAGAACATAAGCATCTCTACTATTTCTATGAAAAGAGTCATTTATAAAATTTGTGCATTTGCTCGTTTCATGCGTGTCGTATAGATTACGCCAAAAAGAAAGGAGGGATAGCATTGACATACCTGAGCTGATTCAACTGTATGAAAATCAACCTATATCAAATTATCTGCTTCAAAATTCATTTAAAATTATTGTATTCAGATCTTATTAGCTTGTTGTGTTCAATTCTTGAGGGACTCCAGTGCTTTGAGGTTGATTCAGATTTTGTATAATACAAGAGTCATTCTAATGATATAAAGTAGGCAGTTTGTGTATCTCAAAATTATCGTCTCAAACTGATAACTCCTTGTGCACTTTCTAACCCCATACTGAGTATATCAAGCACCATTCAGAGGAAATGAATTTTGCAGAATCTTAGTCAGCACAAGCAACAAGAAAGATCAACTATTTTGAGACTGAGCATCACAACTCAAAGTTCGAGTAAGAAAATGTACTTTGATGACTGGATGTTCCTACTTTTGTTTATTCATTTTGGTTATTTTTCTCCTAATGATGATTTTGATGTTAATCATATATGTGGTCTGTCAATCAGGATAAATCTCAAACAAATTACTATGACTCACGTAATGTGTATATGAATCACCTAATATATTTGCATGTGGCTGCCATGTGGGATGAGGGAAATTGTAATCCTATCCAATTTATTAGTTAATTAGGTAATGTCCCATTATCCGGTAATTAACCAATTACCCACATAATTAAGAATTGTCTCAAATTACTTAAAATTTTACTTATTTTAATATATTTTATACATCCTACTATCATGGTCATATAGTACTTTGTATGGTACTAGTCCATAAATATCGGGTATTAATGCTCGGCCCGAATTTTATTTCAACATGCCAAACATGGACGAAAATTCATTTTCTTTTACTTGCTTCCCTTCTCACTCACGAATTTACTCATTACTTGTTTGAAATAGCATAATCCTTATAATCTCCAAATAATCTTTTCGTTGGACTGATGTCAATTACCTTACGACAAATTCAACGTACAATACTATAGGGTGTAACATCATCATAATTTAATACTGCGATACGTAATATTGATGTAATATTGCGGGGCGTAACATCATTCCCCCTTTGGAACATTCGTCCTCGACTGTTGACTGATTCTTTTATCATTTTCATTACCTATAGCTTTTGTGAATACCTTAATACTCTCCTTTCCATTTAGGTAGTTGTTCTGTGAATAAATCCAAAGACTAGGGCATTCCCCCCTTTAAGCCTCTTTCCCACGCCATGACTTGTGATCGAATTCCTTCCAATATCGTAACTATTGCTACCTTTTATCATGCAGCCTCTACGATACTGACCTTATAAGTGTGCCTATGCGAGTTTCCTCTCCTTTATCCTCCAGCTTTTAGCCAACCTCTAGGCCTTACTTTGTAAGAATTTACAAGGCTTAATAGGATGCCTCTCTGGGCATCTATAGATGTACTGAAATTCTTCGCTCGGTACTTTTGTAGAACTTGCGAATATGGCTATTTCTTGTTTCATAGACCTGATTATCCATTCATATGACTTTACTGCATCTACTTAGGTCATATTATTCCATAATTCTTACGTTTATTTATCGTTACTGAGGTCTGCAACCAACTCCAGGTTACACTCGTTGCTTATCCTTAAGACTGATGGTCTATTCTCATCTCACACTGTTGAACTTTTATCCATCTATTGTTGATTCACCTTAATGTTGATTCATCATCTACCACTAATAACTTGATTTTTATGCAACATCGCCGCTAGGGCTCACATCTCATTCGGGACATCAGGAGTAATTTGATTTATCCTGGGGGTGATACTATTCTTCCATAATTGTACTTTATGGCATCCTAATGTGACTCACCTTATATGGGTATTTTAGTCCCTTACAATTCATGAAATCCTCTTCTCCCCTTTTTTTCTTCTCCATATCATTACTCAAACGAAGGGCCAAACGTCATCCTTTATCTATCACAATCACACCCATATTCTACTATCAGGGGATCATTCCATCTCTTCTAAATGCTATTGGTCTTAGACTCCTTTTAGCTCATTTAGGCTATACTGAGCTTTCTATAACTTAGAGAAACCATTAGCTCTCTTGTTTTCATGGGCTTAATCCCGATGACTTATCCATTTTCATTATCTTCTCCCTTGCCTTCTTCTTATCCTTACTCTTGTCTTTCTAAAACCTCATCGTTCTATCATACTTTAGCTTGTCTTAGTGCCCACACATGCCAGAGGTTTCATGCAACTCATATGATCTTGAATATTACTTTTAATTTTACTTCCCATTCGTTAGCCACGGTAGGTGGCACTTTCCTTTGGAGTGCTTACATTGTTGTTGTGATGCTGTTGTTACACGACCATTTCCTCGTTAGGTCGTTGTGCTTAGATTGAAGCCTTCATCCTTATTTTCTCAGCTAGTCTTTCATTGTAGTACTTAGGGAGAACCCTTGACTCTCGTAAAGTTGTGAGCTTATTACGGACCTTTTGATGTCCTTCCTTGCCTATAATCATCCATAGTTTCTTACCTCCGTGTCCTTGTGCTTGTAGGGTTGATTCTGAACTGATATTTTGACTGTTTTCCCAGTAGCACTTACTTTTAACCCCTTAATACTCATATGGTACCTTTAACTACCCCGGCTTCTATTTGAATATATCTCAAGTATTATAATGACATTACTGCAAGGCTGAATTCTCCAAGTTGGGGTCTACTACATTTATCTTGCATGATCTGCTAATTTGTTTGTAACTTCTTATCTAGTCATGACTAGGCTCCTCCTGAATCAACTACTAACTACTCGTCGGCCCATTCTCATATTCATATTCTGCGTAATCTCTCTTGGGTTATTTCCTTTGTCTAATTTACCTCTTGCACTGGCTCCTTATTTATCAAAAACCTTCCGGGCAGGAACCCGTACTTCCTTTTTTTGACGTCGTGCTTACATAATTTTCTGGAATCATAGCCTATCTGTAGGATTCGGATAAGTACAATTTCATTCCGTTGTCATTTTTATCGTACTCCTCCTTTACCATTTCATAGTTACTAGAACAACTTAATTTTGTCTTAATGCCACATCACTCTATATTCCCCCATTTAGGGGAGTACTAAAATTTAGTGCTATGATGATCTACATATAGATATTTTACCTTTTCATATATGTCGTCTTTTCACATGGTTGATGGCCCTTACTCGCCTTGCAATAATCCTTCTGTACCAAGGATAACAAAATTCCTTACTCGCGAGGGTGACATTTAATGTAACTAATACATACAGTCCCTTAATCTTAACTTTTCTCACATTGCTTGCTTTAGGGAAGCATCTTCCTGAATGACCATTCTCTGAATTTCTCATGAATCTTCTTTTGTTGTCCATTCTACTATCGCCAGAATGAAATTCAAAATTCTCATGATGTTGACTATTATCAAATCACTCAGTCCCTAATTCATGTTTAGTTTATCTTGTTCACCAATCATACTAGTTTTTATTACTCTAGGGTATAACTTTTCCTTTTGTTAATCATGTTAGAGTCGCGAACTTATTTCTCGAAATGAGGATATGACTTTATGGCCTATACTCTCTTGTTGCCTCAAGGCCTATCACCTTCTGTGTTTTCCTCCACTTGACTATAGACTCTGTAATACTATAATATTTTGATCGACCGTTGTCATCCATGTATCACATCTTACTCATAATGCTTCATTAACTCTCTTCTTATTTCATGCTAACATTTATGTCTATCACTTTATTCTGAAAACTTCAACAAGATATTCTTTTGCTTTTTAGCTCCTATTTGCTCCATCCATTGGCTCTTCAAATTTCCAAACATTCTTTCTCTACTAGGGACGGAAGCCATACTAAGGTAATATTTACCCCTTCCAGGATTCAAGTGCATGTCTTTGTAGTACTCATATCTAGCTATACTATTTTAGAGTGTACTATCTAGGTATCTCACATGGAGATCTATTAGCACTTTTGTAATATCCTTCAGAAATGTCAACTAACTCAAATCATCCATCCATCATTTTGGGTTACTCTAACCCCAGCTGGATCCTGTTATCATGTCATTCTCTTAAACCATATCCGTTAGCTCCCATATGACATGACTGAGATAGGTGTGGCCGATTGTACGTACATCGGTTACTATTGAAGGTAACTCAAAATACTTATATCTCCCTTCCTGAATGGTAAATAATGATAATCTTTATTAATTGGTTACCTCGTACCCTTCTCCACCTTGATTCTTTTACTTGCTGAAACTTGTGTCTCACCTTCGATACCCTTATTCCTTTTACCGTAATAATGGATAAGTATTCTTTCCTAAAAGCTCCTTATCAAGAACCATACACCTTTTAGTACACACATAATCTGCTGAAGACCTCACATTTACTAATCATAAGCAAGATGCATAATCGAGTTCCTCTAACTCAACACTTCCACATCTATATCTCTTATCGATCGTCTTTCTGAATGTAGGCATTGTCTTATTATGAATAAAATAGAAGTTCGGAATTTGAATTCTTATAAGTGAGCTCTACCACACGATCTAGAGTAAGAAGAAAGAGTGACAGTCCCAAATGCCTGTCGCGCCCCCTTTTTTCCCCTTCCGCGAAAATAGGGTTCATGACATTTTTGGGTATGGGACAACTCATTCCTTTTGGGAATGTGGTATTGCATTTTTTAAGAGTCGTCACCTAATGATTTTTAAGGTGCGTTAGGAAACCTACAGGGTTTATCTACAACTACGTTTGATAACCAGAGATAGGGTAATGGCTTAAAATTATCCTAAGGGGAAGGTGTTAGGCACCCATCAGGATCCACTAGTGTGGTTCCCGACCAGACAATTTTTGTGAATTTGCGCAATTAGCAAGTAGGGCTCAAATAATAGGGGATTTAAGTACACTTGCAACTAATGAAAGAAAGATTTTGAAAAGAGTTATAATCTAAGCATGCTTATGAATGTAAAGGGGTGTCCTAGGTTTATTTGTAATATGGATCACATCAATGCAATACCTGGTATGACACTTCTCAAAAAGGGGATACATGTGGTATTAACGCACTGGTCATCATATCCATATCTACCCTTTCCCGCCCCGTAAAGGTAATTAAGTGAAGATTGGTCTTGATTCTTATTGCATGTTGTTACCCGTCCCTTCCTATCAGTCCCGGAGGAATTTAGGATTCCTATCCTATAAGAAGGTTCTAGGCAGACCCTCAGGTTTAAAGGCAAAATACTAAAGCGACATACAAAACTAGTAGGACTGCATTTAAAGGAGAAAAATACAGAAAACAAGCAGAAGGCTCCACAAATAATGCACATAGACAACATGACTTATACATAGTTAAGGTCTAAATTTAAAATCCTAAAGTAGGGTGTTTAAGTGGTAACATCAAAACCAGATTTATAACATGACTCAGAAAAGAAGTCCGAATCAGGTTTGCCTACTGATTTTAACAGTTGATAATTAAATAAAGAAAATTCCAGTTTTACTTAAGTTATTACCTAAGGCTTGCCTAGGCACAAAGCGAGATGCAGCAGTAGTTCCAAGTTATTAATACACTATGGAGATTATTTTTATTATCTAAAACATGTTGTTCTAGTTGTAGAGGTTGTTGTAAATTTTATTCAGAAAACATCACAATGTGAAAATCATTACTTACTACCTTTTCATGAATCAATAATTAGCTAGGCGTTTTAAACATAATGCAAACAAGATCCTAAAACATAGTATCTAATATGCAAAATTCCTAAGAGCAGGATTTCTAAATGCGTATGGCAGGAATGTAGAATTTCCTAAGAGCAGGATTTCGAAGTGCATATGGCGGGAATGCAGAATTTCCTAAGAGCGGGATTTCTAAGTGCATATGGCAGGAATGCAGTAAAGTGCTAATTATTAGCAGATTTTAAAACATGATGTTGTAAAGATGCACATGCTGAAACAATAAACATGAGACCTAAGAGCATGATTTCTAATGCATGCATGAACCGTAAGCATGATTTCTATTGCGCAATTAGGAACATAAACCTAATAACACGTTTTCTACCCTTAACAACTATAGCATGCATATTTCCCCATCCTTTTTTACTAGCCACCCCAATACTTGTTTATAAGTTATTACAAACCATGTGATAGAATTACATAAGAAATGAAGAATAAGAAGTTACAACTATAAGAAGCCTGATTCTGACTTCCTCTCTGAGTTATGTAATAAACCACCTCAAATTCCAATATTGTTCCAAAGCCTTTCCCATATCTGGGTTTGTCAGAGTTCCCTAAGGACCTCAAGGGATCCCGGAAAGTGCTCACACCCTGATTGCATAACCAAGAGTAAGTGCAGTATGGAAGGGCCAGCTCTTATGTGTCCAGGTTCAGAGGGAGCTCAAGGGTCCCAAAGCAAGGCTCAGACAAGAAGGGCAGAACCTAATGATCTAAGAGTGCATGCTAGAGTTCTTGACATAGATTTAAGAGATTTGATTTGGAAGATAGTTTTGAAAATGATTGATTTGAAATAAATTTGTAACAACAACAGAAGAGTTGCTTAGGGAAAACAGTTTTTTGAAAGAGAAAGGGGATAGGAGCAACACTACACATACAGAACTGGTTTAGAGAGTAATACAGCTTCAGTAATTACAAGCAGGGGAGTAGGGGTTGGGGACATAGAGGACCCAAATTAGAAACACACAATTAATCATGAATCAAGTACATTAGTAGACATACTAGTTGAGGGACATAAACAGGAACAAGTAAACATGCCGATTACATTTGAACAAAGGAGAGTAGAATTTTAAGCATGCTGAGTAAAGCAGTAAACAAGAAGTATAATTAACAACATGAGCCATTAAATTAGTGCAGAAAGAGACAATGATTGACAAACAAGGGAACACATAGAGTTGAGTTTCAGTATTTAAACTAAGAACATACCGGTTGAAGAAGCAAAGTGCAGATAAGTAAAGCAATCAGAGTTCCACAGTCTAGCCCTGGCTTTCAGCCGGCTAGACAAAGTAGTAACACAAGTAGTAGTAGAGAAAGAGAGAGTTTGAGTGTGTAAGTATGTGTTCTGAACTAAATTGTTCGTGCCTTTTGAGAAGAAAGGGTAGAGTATTTATAGCATTGAAAACGAGTAGAAAAATAAAGTAAAAAGTAAAGGTTTTGCACAGTTATGAAAGTAATCGTCATTAGAATCCAATTAATACAAGCACTTTCCTTTAATCAAGGAATTACTGCTCAAACAGATACTAACAAATATAATTAAGGAAAGAAAATCAATTTGAGAAAGATTGATTTTTGACCATATAAGGGATAGTAAAAGTATAGAGCATATAATTGAGTCTAGGTACAAAATATACTTGATTTGGGAAAAGGATTCAGCAGGGGTGAAACATCACAGCAAATAAAGGGAGGGAATAAATCAACTTAAACAAACGAGTAAAATTAGGGGTTTATAAGAAAACCTTGCAATCAAACCGTAACTTAAGGAAATCAAGATCAATCAAAAGGGAGTCATGATCTGCACTTTGAATCTAAATAGGGAAGAATGAACAGGAGTATCAGACATGCAAGGTCAACCATATTGACAAAAAAAACAAACTAGATGAACACAAACATACAGTAGCAATATGAGTAGGCTAAGGGCTCATTGGTAAAAGAACTCACTCGAAACATGGTAACCAACAAGTCAAGTAGTCATGGATAACACATAGAACCATAGTGGAAAACCAAACTAACAGGTAAAGAAGGTCAGAAACAAGTAAAGAAAGACTTTAAACTCACAGTAATAAGTGAAGAAAACTTTAAGAAATAAGGGTTTTAACAAAGTTGAGTTAAAAACCGGTAAGAATTCAGAATCATCTGAGACAAATAAGGAAAAAGGGCTAACCATGAAGAACCCAAATCGAAATAGGTATACGTACAAAATAAAATAAAGACAGTTCTAGAACTCCGGACAAACCAAAAAGACTTAGGGTTTTCAACACGATGAACCAGGTAGAAGAAAACATAAACAAACCATTTAAACCTAGTAAAATTATATGACAACACTGAAAATTAGAGGAGAAGTCTTTTAAAAGAGATTAAGAAAATATAATCTTGAAGATGGAGAGTCACTTTGAAAAAATCGGAGAAACCTTTAAGGAAAACACCAAAAGGTTCATAACATACACAGATCTAAGTCAGATCTGAAAGAAAATCAAAAATTCTTTAAAGTTAGGGTTTCGGAGAACCCAAAAAAAGTGAGAAGACTTCGAACAATTACCTATCTAGCTAGAAAAGCTATAGGTTTGATTTGAACATCCATGGATGGCTGAAAAAAGACCATAGATAGAAGTTGAGCAAGGTCTGGACTAGATCTCTTCGAGATCTTTCCATAAAATCATAAAAACAGGCAACCTGGAGACATGAGAGACCGGTTTACGTCTCAAATAACCATGGGAGTCCATGGATTGAGTGAGAATCGAAGGGGATTAGGGTTAGTTTGGGTGGCGGCGGCTAGAGTTTGAGTGAGGTTGCAGAGAGAATTGGAGAGGAAAGGGGATTCAAGGGCGGCGGGTTGGTATGAAATGAATTAGGTTAGGGGGTTGTTTGGGTTTAATTATGGAAGGGTGAATGGGGACCGTTGATCTGAATGATCAACGATCTAGATTGAACGGGGTAGGTGGGGATCCGGGTTTGGGTATGATTTAAAAGGGTGTGGGTCAGGTTTGAATTGAAATTGGGCTGGGGAATTGAAGTCCAATTTGGGCTAGATTTGAAAGCCAATTTGGCTACATTTTAAATAGCCATTTTTCCCTTTTTAATTTATAAAAAACAGCAAATTGTTTCTGAAAAATAACTTGAAGTACTAAAGTGATTTATAATACATAATTAATAATTTAAAAATATAGGACCCAATTTTATGAATATAAAACCTAATTAAACCTTAAACGGGTTAAATATTGCAACTATGTGCAATTTAGCTTTAAAATACTAAATAAAATTGTAAAAATATGTAAAAATTAATTTAGCCATATTTTGGTATAAATATAGAAATCCAATAGATAAATTATCAAAATAAAAATTTTGGAAATAATATTGGGGATTTTATGGACAAAAAGGGAGAAAATAAATTAATTTAAAATCTTAAAATTATGGAAAAAATAATAAAACCATGGTTATATTATTTATGGACATGCTTATATATGCATATATGCTATTTTGAAGGTATTTTGCATATTGAAAATATATAGAGAAAAATTGGGTATCAACAGTTGCCCCTCTATACCCGGGAAGGATGAAAGAGTTGTCGGGTAAAGAAATGATGACACATTTTGATCAAGCAAAACGGTTTGAAGAGGTTTATTGCACCATGGATTCTAAGATGCCTACATATCCCTGGTTTCATAGGAATCAGGTCGTATGTAGTTCAGGATACATCGACAAAGTATACCGACGAAGGCCTTTCAAGATCGGATGCAATATCTAGGGATGGGTGGGTGAAAGGTTTACAGGAATGGTTAGGTTTGATATGCCTGCTATCACTGGAGCGGGACTGCTCCTGTCGAGATGGTCGTTGCTCGCCGTCTTACCTGGAAATAGAAGTAATACAAGCGTATATTGTGCATAAATTTAAACATGATGCAAATTCCTATTGGACCATGAATGTTGTCTTTGGATGGTTAGGATGACGTCCTTAGACCATGATGTCCTGGGACATGAAGCATATGATAAGGGATTCGTAGGCCATGAAATGATGTTCTCGGGTTATGAAAATGGTGCCTCCGAACCATGACGCCTTTGAATAATGATATGCAAAAGATTGAAAGAGATCCTCAGGCCATGACATGATGTTCTCGGGCTATGAAGATGGTGCCTCCGAACAATGATGCCTTTGGATGAGTTGGCGATATTTCAGCCCATGAAAGATACAGTAGTATGATACGGACAAGACATAGCTTAGTCTTGTGAATTGAAGGGCAGAGTTTTGCCCGTAAGATAATCGAGATAAATAGTGCTTGAGATAGTGCTTAGTTTCAAAGAAAATTAGAGGCATAGCTTAGCCTCGGAAGGCAGAATAGTAGTCATATGCAGATTGGATGGAGGTAGAGCTTAACTTCGGAAGGCAGAATGATAGCCTTATGCAGAAATGCAGAGGAGACAGTGTTTAGTCTCGGAAGGTAGAATAGTATCCTTATATAGATTGGATGCAGATGGAGACAACAATTAGTCTCGGAAGGCAGAATGGTAGCCTTATGCAGATTGGATGTAGATGGAGACATCGTTTAGTCTCGGAAGGCAGAATGGTAGCCTTATGCAAAGATACGAATGCAGATGGAGGTAGAGCTTAACCTCAGAAGGCAGAATGGTAGCCTTATGCAATGCAGATGCAGATGGAGGTAGAGCTTAATCTCGGAAGGCAGAATGGTAGCCTTATGCAAGTTGGAAGGCAGAATGGAAGGCTTATGCAATGTAGATGCAGATGGAGACATCGTTTAGTCTAAGAAGCCAGAATGGTAGCCTTATGCAAATTGGAAGACAGAATGGTAGCCTTATGCAAGTTGTAAGGAAGAATGGTAGCCTTATGAAAGTTAGAAGACAGAATAGTAGCCTTATGCAAGAAATAAAATAACAAATGATAGTAGAGTTTTCTTAGATGATAGCAAATTGTTGCTTTGGGATTACTGGGAGCATCGTGACTATGGAGCATTACTTGTGAGTGTTGATAGCAAATGTTGGCAAGTGCAACGGTTATGAGAATCGTATTTGGAACAATGTTCATCCCATGGGCATACAGTATGTGTTAATGATTTCGCAATCCTAGTGCCTGCATCTAAAGAAAAATTATGAGTTTTGTAAGGGGGAAGGTTTGTTTGTATCCCCACTAGCTTTGCTTGACTCGTTGGGCTTCGATCTGGTGATACCGTCTGTATTATTGGGGTAGTGCTTCTAAACAAAGCAGTTTCAATAATAAACATGCATGACTTTGTAAAAATATGACATAAGTGTATAATTTCAAAAAAAAAACTTTTAGATGAACCGACGACTGTGACGTGCTTTGGGACGTTGCAACCTCTCCTACTATGGAATTTTGAGGGTCCTCCTCACAATTCTACCCTAGTTTGATGGGTTGACATTTCTGACTGTTGCTCGTGCGGTGATTGGCTGAAATTGCTTCAGAATTTTGAGAGTCCTCCTCAAAATTCTGCCCCAGTTTCCAATTGCGGAGGGGGGGGGAATGTTATTTTTAATAAATTGTGACCGAACCCATAGGGCTACCTATGTATCCCCTCTTAAACGTGAATCAGGTCAGGCCTAGTTCAATTTACATCATATAAGGAAAGCATAAAAATTACACATAGTAACGCTTGACCGCATCTGAATTGATTGGCTTTGGCCAGACTTCTCCGTCCATTTCTGAAAGTATGAGGGCTCTTCCTGTCAAAACCCGGTGAACCATGTATGGACCCTGCCAGTTGGGAGAGAACTTCCCTTTGGCTTCATCTCAATGCAGAAAACGTTTCTTTAACACCAGCTGCCCCTGTGTGAACTGTCTTGGCTTGACTCTTTTGTTAAAGGCTCTGGACATTCTGTTCTGATAGAGTTGACCATAGAAAAATGCATTCATTCTTTTCTGTCTATAAGGGCTAGCTGCTGATAATGACTTTTCACCTACTCTGAATCGTTGAACTCAGCTTCTTGTATGATCCTTAGGGAAGGAATTTCTACCTCAACGGGATTGACAACTTTTGTATAGTAAACCAGCATATAGGGGGTTGCCCCGGTTGATGTGCGGAGTGTAGTACGATACCCCAGAAGAGAAAATGATAACTTCTCGTGCCTCTGTCTGTGATTCTTTGTCATTTACCTTAATATCTTCTTGATATTCTTATTGGCGGCTTCTACAGCTCCATTCATCTGAGGTCTGTAGGTTGTAGAATTCTTGTGTTTGATCTTGAAAGTCTCGCACATAGCTTTCATCAAGTCGTTGTTGAGGTTGGAGCC